>NC_052352.1:17138255-17218697 GCF_009727055.1 Benincasa hispida | reverse complement strand
AGACTCAGCAGCGGTTCGACGCATAGGATGGCTTGCCCGCTTGTCCGTTCGACGCATAGGCAGGCGCTCGGCATACACCATCAACGTATGGGCTGCGCGCTTGGCACATAGCCTGTGCGCTTGGCCTTGACGCATGGCCTGTGCGTTTGGCCTCGACGCATGGGTTGCGCGCTTGGTGCATGGCCTGTGCGTTTGGCCTTGAGGCCTGGCCGACGCGCCTAGCATGCTTCACTCGACGCATGCTTGTTGCTCGTGTCCGCATGGCTCATGTATGCCTTTGCGTTGGTTGTATGCAACCTTTAGTCATTTTTTTCAAGTTTTCTTGCCTCCATCCTCCATGCCTTCTTGCATCCACATGTTTTAAGCCCTTCATAGGCGTTTGGATTTTGGTCACCCTTTTCGGATAATTTTGATGTTTTCCTCCCTTTGTTCCAATATCCTTACTTAGGATTTTTCTTCTCTATTTAACTTCCCACTTTAGATTTAATGTTAGGGTCTTACAATCTCCCTGATGAGATGGTATGTTCCCTCAATGTTCTTTCCTCGTTTATGGATTCTAGGTTCCTTTGAGTCAAAAACTGCTCCACTCTTATCACAATACAGGGTGCTCGACATGTGCATATTTGGAACAACATCCAAATCAGTCAGGAATTTTCTGAACCATATTGCTTCTTTGGCTGCTTCACAAGTAGCTACATACTCAGCTTCCATGATGGAGTCAACAATACAACTTTACTTTATGCTCCTCCATACTATAGTGTTGGAAATGTCCTAAAACTCCTAGTTCTTAATCATAGAAATATATTCTATTTATCAATGAAAGTATTATTGAAGCATTTATTCAATAAAAGTGTTATTGAAATTGCATTATGTAATAAAAATCCAATAAATGAATCCATGACTATAGTATGAATATTGTAACTTTATGTAGAGACATAAAAGAGGATCAAGCTATAGTTTACAACCAAAAGGGTCTATAAGTATATGGATGAGATTGGGTATCTCGTCCTGGGGACACTATGGATGTGGCCTACTTGGTATAATGATACAAATGACGTGACCCTAAAATCGTTCATGTGGAGACATGCGAGTAGGGGTATCAAATGCAAAAGAGTTTTACATAAAATCGGACCACGAAATAGTCACTTTTTCTTTTTAACGACCGTTCACTGTTAAAACTGACTATTTCAATTCGATGACCTAGGATAACTCGATCTTAATCCCGAGTTAACTATAAACTCTTGTTTCTTTGGGATTATCCTTTGATCTACATAGGTGAGAGTAGTTCAACAATAATGCTCAACAAGCCTCCCATTTTGAGATAAGACTGAATAAATAGTTAGGGACATAGTCCAACAAGATGGAATTCATGAAGGAAATCACAAACACAAAGATCTCCATGAGTAGTGGAAGTGGAGCAACCAACCTTCAACCAACCTTTGGTCTTCTTCCTCGATGAGAATTACATCTCCATGCTTCGAAACTTCATCACGAATGACTCAAAAAACTTCAAATGCTTAAATACAGACTCGATTGCTTGTTAATTATACCAAAAAACGCAGGGGTCCTTACAAATTAACACTTTGTAAACTTAATGAAAGCTTTAAACAGAGGCAATCATCTCGTAAACAACCATCAACACATCCATAAACACATTTAACTCTTAAACGCATTGTAGAACAAACTTAAAACCCACCACGACTGTAAAAGAAGTTCAATACAGTAATGGAATTTTGAATATAAGAACAACCTAACTCTGATACTAATTGAAGGAAATCATAAACACAGAGATCTCCATGAGCAGCGAAAGTTGATCATTCCAAATTCCATTCGAATGAACACAAACAATCACAGTCTTACCAAAAACATATAGATTATGCATAAACAGAAATTACAACATGCTACAATAGGATTCAAGGGATAGAGTATGCGTACCTTTGAAGAACCATTCTTCAAGTATCCTTCGATCAGTGTCCAATGCTCCAATAATGCACACAAACGCAACGACCGGAACAACTAATAGCACGAACACGGACACAGCCTCCACAAATGTTTGAATGCTCCTTAAACCCAATCGAGTCCAACTCAATTCAAGAACGGATGTAGAACACCATCACAAGTGTTATCTTGTATTCTCGGTGTGAGAATTCAAGATTATGGGCTCTGTATGATCATGGATTGAGGAAGATAGGAGGTATATGATCGAGTAGACAATCGAGTAAGTGGGAGATATGAACACTGTCTATCGCATAGACGATGTACTCGATCGTTTAGTAAACGGAAGCCATTCACATAGACTTCTCTACTCGATCGTGTAACAACGATCAACGAGTAACTATCGTATAGTCAACTCTAAGCGATCGTGTATGCTCTCAATGGCTATCGCTTAGTAAAAACTATATTTACTTGATAGCCTTTTCTGTGAGAATTTCTCTAATGAATCAACTTCTAATTTTGGAAAACAATTTTTTTTTTATCTCATGGTTACCATAAAACTTCAAGTAACCTCATACTCAAAATGATTGTTAGAGAAAAAGAATTAATTATCATATAATTATATTAAATAAATATGATAACCAACTTATCATATTATATTTATAACCTATAGTTTTAATATTTCATCATATGAAACATATAAACCATAGTTCTTTTTCTATTTTATAGTACTTAATATAAATCATATTTATATTACTTCCTCCAATTAATGTATTTAATACATCACACCAATTATATCACATATAATTGAATTTCTTCTTGTTAATTTGAACACATCAAACTAACCCAAAATTTGATTCTCAAGTTGAACTCAATGAGTTACCAAGGGGACCTCATGGACCTGTAGCTTGAAGCTTCGACGGTACGTGATTAACTGACTAAAATCTTTAGTCACGAGATTCATCATCTGTTAACTGTTGGTCACTCCACTAAAGACTGACAGCTACACTCTTCACACTACAAATATATTTTTGTGTCCACATGACCAATCAACAGTACGATAACCCATCACAAATCACTCGTAAGTACAGCTGGGCCAATTTACCATTTTGTCCCTATAGTTACATCTAACTCCTTAAGTACCACTGAATCCTCTAATGAACAATAAGTCATAGCCCTACTATGAATGAGTCCTCTCTTCTAAAGAGAGGGTGTGGCCACTATGTTCAAGACCCGAAATCAACCCTTAAGGGAGAAATTTATCTACTTGTCCTGCTTGGGCGAAGGAGAGAATTTCGTCTTGTGTAGCTGAGTTTCGAGCTCCCTAATGAGATGAATCCCCAAAAAGGTAGGCTTGTTGAGTTGACAATATGACCACTCTCACCCATATTAATCAAAGGACTGTTTTCATAGGCAGGAGTTCCCAACTCATTCAGGATTAAGGTCATATCACCTATGGTCATTTTACTGAAATGTAAGTCTCAATTATCAATGACATTATATAAAGAGACTAATCATCTCGAGGACCGATCTTATACAAACTCTTTGTATAGGATACCCTCGCTCGCATGTCTCCACATGAATGGTCATGATTGTAGCACTTTACAACACTTGTAAATATTTACAAAGCAGGCCGAGTTCATAGTGTCACCAGGATAAGGTATCCCTCCTTTATCCTTATGCTACAGACCATTTAGGTTATTACTTAAGGCATGATCCACTTGTATGTCTCACATACATGCTTAAGTTACATGAAATAACCACAGATCTTAGTTTATTAGATATGAGTAAATGCAAATAAAATAACACTTATTTTATTAATAACAATGTGTGTACAAAATGTTTACAAACTATGAGATTACCGGGAGAATTAGGACACCAATCCCAACAACCTCCCACTTGTCCTAATGCCTTGAGAGATTAACGTACAATACATAAAAATAGTACAACATACAATAAACTATGGCATACTCTATACCCTAGTATCATCTTCCACTTGCCCTAGACAAGGTGTTGCATGTCTAGTAGACCCAGACTCTCCAGATGACCCTCGAACACTTTAGCCGTGAGAGCCTTTGTAAACGGATTAGCAACATTGTGCTCCAACGCGATCTTCGTGACTATCACATCACCACGATGCACAATCTCCCTGATCAAATGATACTTCCGTTCAATATGCTTGCTTCTTCGGTGACTCCGAGGTTCCTTAGAATTTTCCACAGCCTCCCTATTATCACAATAGAGAGTGATCGACAAAGACATATTTGGAACAAGTTCCAAATGTGTAAGGAACTTCCCAAGCCAAACAACCTCTTTAGCAGCTTCACAAGTGGCTACGTATTCGGCTTCCATAGTGGAGTCCGCGATGCATCCTTGCTTGATGCTTCGCCAAAATGCAACCCTTCCATTCGGAGTGAACACTGGCCCTTTGTCGATTTTCGAGAATCTCTATCAGTCTGAAAGTCAAGAGTCTGTATTTCTTATAAGGATCTAATCCTTATCTCTATACACGAGCATATAGTCTCTTGTTCTCTGAAGATACTTGAGAATCATTTTGATTGTCGACTAGTGATCTAATCCTGGATTAGACTAATATCGACTGACAATCCCTACTTCATAGTAAATGTGTTGGGATTGGTGTCCTAATTCTCCCGGAGTCTCATAGTTTGTAAATTTTGTACACATTTTTATTCATAAAATAAGAGTTATTTTCTTTACATTTACTCATATCCAATAAACAAAGATCCGTGATTATTGTATGTAAACTTAAGCATGTATATGAGATATACAAGTGGATCATGCCTTAAGTAATAACCTAAAAGGTCTATAGTATAAGGATAAAGGAGGGATACCTTATCCTGGTGACACTACGGATACGACTCGCTTTGTAGAGGTTTACAAGTGTTGTGAACTACTACAGATGGTCTGATCCTGGCCATTTCATTTGGAGACACGTGAGCAGGGGTGTCCTATACAAAGAGTTTGTATAAGACCGTACCATGAGATGATTTGTCTCTTTATATAACGCCGTTAATAATTGAGACTTACATCTCACTTAAACGACCATAGGTGACATGATCTTAATCTTGAGTGTTTTGGGAACTTCTGCTTATGAGGGCAGTCCTTTGATTAGTATGGGTGAGAGTGGCCAGATTGCAAACTCAACAAGCCTACCTTTTTGGGGATTTTTCTGATTGAGAAGCTGGGAACTTAGTTACACAAGATGGAATTCACTCCTTCCACAAAGTAGGGGTAAGTAGATAGATTGCTCCCTTAAAAGCTAATTCCGGGTCTTGAATATAGTGGCCACATCCTCTCTTTGGAAGAGAGGACCTAGTCATAGTAGGATTATGACTTATTGTTCATTAGAAGAATTAGTGGTACTTAAGGAGTTAGATGTAACTATAGGGGCAAAACGGTAAATTGCTCTAGCTGTACTTATGAGCGATTTGTGAAGGGTTATTGCACTATTGATTGGTTGATATGGACACAAAAATATATTTGTAGTGAGAAGAGTGCAGCTGTTGGTCTTTAGTGGAGTGCCCGTCAGTTAACGGATGGTGGATCCTGTGACTAAAGAGTTTAGTCAATTATTCACGTACTATTGGAGCTTCAAGCTATAGGTCCATAAGATCCCCTTGGTAGCTCAATGGATTCAAGTTGAGAATCAGTTCTTGAGGTTAGTTTGAAGTGTTCAAATTAATAAGAGAAAATTCAATTATTTATGATATAATTGGTGTGATGTATGAGATACATCAAGTGGAGGATTAATGTAAATGATTTAGATTAAGTACCATAAAATAGAAAAAGAACTACGGTTTGTATGTTTCATGAGATGAATATTAAAACTATAGGTTATAAATATAATATGGTAAGTTGGTTATCATATTTATTTATAATATGTTAATTATATGATAATTAATTCTTTTTCTCTACTAACCAATTGAGTGGAAGGTTATTAGTGGTTTTATGGTAACCGTAAGATAAAAGGAAAATTGTTTTCCTAAAATTGAAGAGTTGCCACTTTCGGAAAAAACTCACGGATAAGCTATCAAGTGAAAGAGTTTCACTAAGCAATAGTTAACAGAGACTAATCGATTGTGGAGCTTTGACTATCGATAGTTCATCAACTGATCATAGTTAAACGATCGAGTGGTTAAGTCTATACGATTGGTTTCCATAAATTAAACGATCGAGCACATCGTCTATATGATAGACAACTTTCCGTCTCCCACTTCCTCGATCGTCTACACAATCGTTGTCTGCCAGCCTCTTCTTCAAGCCAAGATCTCCTGGATTGTCACACCAAGAATACCAAGGTAACCAATGTAGTGATGTCCTCACTCACTTCATGAATTGAGTGTGACTCGATTGGTTTCGTGGAGGCCACGTTCGTTGTATTCGTGCTAGTGATCGTGTTGTTCCGATCATTGCATTCAAGTGTTGCAGTTCTTGGGCACTTGGAGATCGAGGGATTCATGAAGAATGTTTCTTCAAAGGTATGCATACTCTATCCCTTGATACTCTTATAAGCATGCTGTAATTTCTAGTTTTGCATGACCTGTTAGTTTCTGTTCTTAGACTGTAATTGATTGTGTTCACTCGAATGGAATTTGGAATGATCTCTTTCGTTGCTCATGGAAATCCTCGTGTTTGATTTCCTTCAAAATGTTAGGTCTAGTACATAACATTGCATACATATGGCTTCCAACAGTCGAAGCATAGGGAATCCATCTCATTTCCTCAACCTCTTGAGATGTCTTAGGACATTGCTCCTTAGACAAAATAATTCCATGCCTGAAGGGTAATAAACCCCTCTTGAAATTCTACATCGAGTACCTGATCAACATCTTTCAATGTACGATGCTTCAGACAAGACCAACCTCTTGTTCTTACGATCCTGAATGATCTAGATCCTTAGAACATACAGCGCCTCTCCCAAATCTTTCATTTGGAATTGGGCGGCTAGCCATAATTTAATGTCAGTCAGAAAACCTACATCATTCTCAATGAGTAGGATATCATCCATATACAGCACGAGGAAAGCTACTGAGCTGTTGAAGATTTTCTTGTAAACACAAGGCTCATCAACATTTTGATCAAAGCGATTTGATCGCACTATCAAATCTAATGTTCCACAATCTAGATGCTTGTTTCAGCCCATAAATGGAACTCTTAAGCTTGCAAACTCTTTACTTTTAATCTGGAACAATAAACCCCTCTGGTTGAGCCATGTAGATGGTCTCTGATAACTTGTAGAAATACAAGTTATTTATACTGTTTTATTAAGATATTGCGGCTAAAAGAAAGAAAAGTTGCATCGATAGTATGAAAATTGGCTAAGAAATGCGAGAATTATAAATTTTCATCAATACACCCACTAACACCATTGCAATGGTAGAATAGAATGTTTCAAGTCTGTTTTGCAGGAAATCAAGTCACTGCATGTGTTCATGGCTCAAAGATAAACTGAACAACGCATCTACGTTGCATTGCGCCCGTCAATCAAGAATGAGAGACGATCAACGCAATGATGGTGCATGCGACAACTGATCAAGAGCTTTACAATCAACGTAATTTCAACCGCATGTGGTAATAAAAAAACAACACCGCATGTGGGCAAACAATCAAAGTACTAAAGAGCAACGCAATTGCGGAGGATTTAGACACGTGTACAACTGTCAGTTGTGCATTTCTGACGAGATTGATTGCGTAACAGAAGGAATATTCACTCCACCATTTCAGGAACTGCCTTAACAATAAAGTGGGGACCATACTGCAAAGAGTCAAAGCTTCGCCTATAAATAGCTTATGCAATTCCATTGAAAGATATACAAGAATACAGGAATACTTGAGACTTGATACTTGAGTATTGGAATACATAGAAACATGTATACTGATCTGAGAGAGAGACTGGTTTGAAGCGATCTAGAGAAGATTCAGGAAGAATCAAGAGACAAGGCTGAGAGGTAAGTCCCCGGGCAGGGAATCCTTTCAATCCCCGCCGTTGAAGCTCTGTACAAAGGTCACTTCTACCAGAAGAGCAAGTCTGAGAGGGTAGCTCTCCTCTTCATCCATTCCACACGTTGGCAAGTAAAACCTCCGTCCAGAACTGTGTCAAGACGTTGACACTCTTCTGTATTTGTTTCTATCTCTTTTTCATCACTTGTACTCATCTTCTTTACTATATTATTCACACCATGTATCAGACGCTTAATCTTAGTATTAATTGTTATGATCATTTCCATTATCATCTCTCTGTCTATTTTCGTTCATCCATGATTCACTTTCTCCATGATGTTTTCTTAATTCCCTGGATAATTAATAAGAATTAAGCAAGTAAATTAATCTGTATTAAGGAAATAATTGTGTTTAGCTAAAGCATGCTAGATGACATCTTCACCTGTGAGAGCAGAAATGAAGATGTTATTCCGCCTATCGAGAGAGGGTTGGAAGAATGCATTAACTAAAGCGAGAAGTACTTCCAGAGATGGAAGCAACCTTGCATTCATCATGTTCATCCCTGTTTCACCATAAAGATATGGGAACGTGGCCGATCACCGAGAGGTGTACGCCAAGGGAAAGCGGAACCTTAGTTATATCTTTAATGCAATTAACAAACTTGCGATATTTTTACTATTTATTCTTCTTATTTCTGATTCATCCACAAAGACTTGCCATCGCATACCACGATCCTTTGTATAAACTTCACAGTCAGTCTCGAACTCAGTATCATGTATCTTGTATCTTGTATCATGTTAGTTTAGGATTGACCTTTTTAACGCATTTTTATTTTATCAACGCAATTTATGTTTATCGCAATTTAAATTCATATACAAACCAAATCTTTTATTAATTGTAAATCTGGTCGCATGTATCACAAAAGTAACACATTAACGAAAACAATCCCTGTGTTCGAGCTCGGATTATTCTGAGAAACTTGGGTTGGAATTATACTTGGTTTTAGGCAAGGAAACTTGTGACACACATTACTCTATAGCATACTACAAGCATATAGTTAACAACGCATATTTAGAAGTAGTATCACATAAAGTGTGCATGAGTAATGACACAGCATAACATTCCATCTTTGTCACCAAGTTTATGTTTTTTTACACATATACTTGTTCATTCATTCATATTCATATTTGTTCATATGCTGTAAGATATAAAAATAACGTTACAAGTTTATGGAAACATGAGCTTGTAGCATATTATCATGCATGCATAGTACACATCTTCATTCCAAGCGTTATCAATCTCCTCAAGATTACCATTCAGAAAGGCAGTCTTGACATCCATTTGCCAAATCTCATAATCATAAAATGTGGCTATGGTCAGGAGAATCTTGATAGACTTCAACATGACAATAGGTGAGAAAGTTTCCTCATAGTCCGCTCCCTCGACCTGGGTATAACCCTTTGCCACGACTCTAGCCTTAAAGGTTTGCACATTTCCATCTACACCTCGTTTTCTCTTGTAGATCCACTTATACCCTATAAGTTTTACCTCATCAGGCTGATGTACAAGTTCCCAAATAGAATTGAAGTACATAGACTCCATTTTCTGATTCATGGCTTTAATCCACTCATCTTTGTCAACATCCTTCATTGCTTGCTTATAAGACAATGAATCCTCAACTCCATCAACATACATGATGTTTTGGGCTTCAGTCAAACCTATGTAGTGTTCCGGTGGGTTCGCAACCCTTCCACTACATCGAGGTAGTCTCAACTCTTGAGATTGTTGACTAGATGAACCGACATTAACAACTCTTATTGATCTATCGATCTATTCAACAAATCTTGTTGAACTCTCAGTAGTCTCATTAGAAATCTCATGTAAAACAAGCTTGCTTTGTGGTTTATGATCCCTGATGTGGTCTTCTTTCAAGAAGATAGCATTTGTCGACACAAACACTTTATTCTCACTTGGATCATAGAAGTATCCATCCTTCGCTTCCTTGGGGTAGCCTACAAAGAGACAAACTTTAGAACGCGGTTCAAACTTTTTAGGGTTAGCCACAAGCATGTGGGTCGAAAGCACGTGGTTCTGTTTCTCCTTTATGACACACCATTCAACTGAGGTGTACCTGGGGCCGAGAGTTAGGATGTGATTCCATGTTCTATCATATAGTTCTGGAATTCGAGGTCCATATACTCTCCACCACAATCAGATTGTAGCATTTTTATCTTCTTACCTGACAAGTTTTCAACTTCAGCCTTATACTCCTTGAACTTGTCAAGGGCGTCAGACTTATGTTGCATTAGGTATAGATACCCATATCTTGAATAATCATCTATGAAAGAGATGAAATATTCATACCCACCTCGAGCTCTAACACTCATCGGACCATAGAGGTCTGAATGTATAAGCTCCAAGGTTTCGTTGGCTCTATAACCTTTTCCAGTAAAAGGTCGTTTGGTCATCTTATCATCAAAGCACGATTCACATACCGACAAGGAGTTTTCTTCTAAACTTTTTAGAAGTCCACATTTCACCAACTTCTCAACCCTATTGAGGTTGATGTGACCTAACCTTAGATGCCAAAGATGGACGTTTTCCTTAGGAGAAACCTTTGGTATTTTTGTAGTTGTCGCTGCTTTGAACATTTCAATATTAAGCAAGGTTTTTATGACCAACGACCTTAGTACATATAAGTTATTTTTCATTGAACCAAAACCAATCTCCATACCATTCTCTAAAATAAACACTTTACTCTAAAAAAAGCAGACGATATAACCTTGTTCAATCAGACAAGAAACCGAGATTAAGTTCCTCTTGATATGAGGAATTACAAAAACATTATCCAGTAACATATAACGTTTCTTGTCCAAAAATAACTTCAGCCTGCTATTGAATATAAAAATAATGTTATCTTCTTGTTATATCGCTTATGCACTACTGATGAATGAATGATTCAAGTTCTTGTCCCTGACAACGGCGCCAAAAAATTGTAATAATAAATTTATAATCTTTATCTATGTCTTATAAAAACGAATGAATTGTTATGTGCGAAGACTCAAGTTGCTTTGCGATAAAGACATGTGCGATACTACGTTCTAAATGTATGCGATGATGCTTAAATGCTTCGTAGTATGCATTCGTGTAGTACGTGTCACAAGTTTTCTTGCGCTGGAACCAAGTATGATTCCAATGCAAATTTCTCAGATTGACTTGAGGTCGAACATGGGAATTGTTGTTGTTATTGCGATCTTAATGTGGTATAAGTGACCATTTTAAAATAAAGAATAATGAATGGGTTTGTGCAGAAAAGTAAATTGTGATGAAAATAAATTGTGATGGTAAATAAAGTGCGAGAAAGTAAATTGCGGTGATAAGTAAATGACTAAACTACTAATGATACAAGGTGAGGACTGGTTGTGAAGTTGTGCAAAAGAATCTAATGAATGCGGTGGCAAGTCTTGTGAATGAATCAGAAAAAGAATGAGTTGAGGGAAAGGACATCGCAAGTTCGTCAATCTCGTTAAGGACGCAACTAAGGTTCCACTTTCCCTTGGCTTACACCTTTCAGTGATCGGCCACGTTCCCATCTGTCTAGGGTGAAACAAAGATGAATATAATGAACACAAGGTTGTTTCCATCTCTGGAAATACTTCTCGCTTTAGTTAACGCATTCTTCCAACCCTCTCTCGATAGGCGGAATGACATCTTAACTTCTGCTCTCATAGGTGAAGATGTTGTCGAGCATGCTTTAGCTAAACTCAGCCGATTCCCTTAACAAGGATTAACTCACTCGCTTAATCCCTCCCCTTTACCTAGGGTATTAATGACACATGATGGAGAAAATGGATGATAAATGTGTGGAAAAGAGCAAAGAGATGATAATGATTACGATAATGATATTTAAATCTAAAGATCAACGTTTGATACATGATTTTGAATGAAAGATTAAAGAAAGATCAACACAGTAGATGAATGAAAGAATAGAAAATAATACAAAAAGAGTGTCAATGTCTTGATGATCTTGATCGGAGACGTTGTGCTTGCCGGCGTGTAGATGAAATGGAGTGGAAAGATTTCCTCTCAGGCTTGCTTTCGAGGTAGAAGTGACCTCTTACACAAAGCTTCTTCTTCGGGAATGGAAAGAATTTCTTGCTTAGAGACTCACCTTTTAGCCTTGTCTCGTCGTTCTCCCGAATTTTCTCTGTATTGTCTCTTTAGACCAGCCTCTTTTACATTGAATTCGAGGAAGCTATTTATAGACCTTGGCTCTCTGTATTAGTGGTCCCACTTTGTAATTCTGATAATTCCTGCCATGGCGTAATAGAAAAGTCCGCTCTGGTCCATGATCAATTTGTTAGAATCGTACAACAGAAAAGCTGTACACTTGTCAGAAGTCTATGCGAATGCGTTGCTCTTCACATCGTTGCAATTATTTTGATCTCTTGTTGATCACCGCATGCAGTGGAGATGCATTGATCGCTTGAATCCATGATCTGACGTCGCCAATGCCGCTGCAATTGCGTTGATCTTTTTCGTTCTTGATCGGATGCCAATGCTGTGTGGATGAATTTCATTTTTGTCCCAGCAATTAATGCATGCGGTGACCTCAAAACAAAGACTTGGGATTCCATTTTCGCCATTGCAATGGGATTTAGTGGGTGGGTTCACGACACTTTATGATTTTCGTATTTCGAAGCCAATTTCTATACTGTCGACGCAATTTTTCATGCATAATCTAAATAAAACAACATAAATAACTTGTATTCTACAAGTTATCACCTGCCTACAACAATAGCTGAAACGACCTCACAAGTACCAACTCGAAGAGTGAACTTTTCTTTTCCAACGGTTTCTAGGAACTAAATCCTTGGTAGGAAGACTTACGTGGTAGTTGCACCTGAATCAAGTAATCCAAGCAGAATACATTCATTCTCTAATCCAAACACATTTCCAAGACAAATAAATAACATTTACTGTCGTTAGACTTCTTCCTCTTTTGGAGAGTAGTGGGATTAGTGTCAGAACCTAAATAAGCTCCAAGTTCCATTTCAGAGAACAATTCTCGTCGATGAACTTCATCAGAGTTAGCAACAATTGCTTTCTCTATTAGTTCCTTGACATTCAAGCAAGACTGGAGATTATCTTGGAAACTGACATTACTGGTTTCTTTTTCATCCATCCCTTTTTGCTCAAAAAGTAAGAATTGACGTTCAAACAATTCTTACAATGAGTTCATGATCTTACGTGTAATGACCATGTTTTCAACCCTTTTGGCCAATGCATCAGGTATGCTAGTGTTAGGAAACTGATTCTTGAAATTCTTTATTAATGTCACAGATTGGTATAATCTTCCGGAATAGCAATAAACACTGAACAAACTCTTTATTAAACGATAAGAGTCAAACAGGACTAAACGGTTGCTTATAGTTGTTACTCGATCGTTTACAAGTTCTACACGATCGCTCAGTATTACTAAACGATCGCTTACACAATCCTCTGCGATTGTTCACAAACTCTTACACGATCGCTTAGAAACTATTACACGATCGCCTACCAGTTTCTATACAATCACCTACCAATTGCTATACGATCGCCTACCAAATGCTACACGATCGCCTAGTAGAAGTAGATGATGAGCGGCACACTACGATGACTTCTTCATGATAGAGACTTCCGAACTCCCACTCTCGAGAGCTCCTTTCCTCACTAATGATATTCAGACTTCCCTGCCCTCCCTTCCGGTTTCTTCTTTCTTTTTAAACCTCAACTTCTCCCAACAACCTTGACAATAACTCTTAACCAATTCAACTGAAGACTTCCCCTTTTCTCTTTTATTCTTTCTTTTTTGATATTGCCACATAATGGAGTCCTATCATTACCTCCGCCCTCCACTTTTATTTTTCGCACCTACAAGGAACAAATGCACCACAACTAAGGAAGCAGTCGCTTATCCAAAATAACAAGAAAAAAAATAAACTAACTAGAAAGGCAAGGTAAAAATAGAGTAGAAGACGTCCCTGGAGAAATTGGAGTTTTGTCACCGCAAGGAGTCTTCCATGCTGGAGATTGCTCTCAACTGCTTGGGTCAAGGAGCTTACCCTGACCATTAGAACTTCCGGCAATTGATGGGCGCATACAGTCGTCATGTGCTTAGAATTATCTTCAGCTCATGCGACTGATTGCCCTCCTATCTTGGGGTCAATACTGGCCTTCGGCGCATCGCCTACACTTCAATATTGGTTGCAACTTGGTCGCACAAGCTGCAATACTCCCAAGATAAAAAGGTTGCTTGCAGAGACACAAAACTTAACAAACAATTAGCTACCAAGTCCCCGGCAATGACACCAAAAACTTGGTGACGAAAATTGACCGTCAAAGACTTGATGACTAAAATTAGAGGGACGCAATTATGTGATGCATGTCTTAAGGTATGCGTTGATTTTCATGCGTCGGTGGTCATGCTTTGGAAGGAAACTATGCGTTAACTAATATATGCGATGACCATGCGTTCTCGTCACAAGTTTTCTTGCGCTCTCGCCAAGATAACCCGAATGCAAGTTTCTCGGGTGATCCGAGGTCGAACTCAGGGACTTGTAACTAAATGCTATACGGTAATGTGTTTGCGGCGGTTGAATAAAAGAATGATGGAGGGTATTAGCTAACATTACTCCTACTCCTAACTAACAGACAACGCAATGAGAAGTATGAATAAGAGGTAGAGACACAACAACTGTTGACGCGTAGTAAATGGATGGAAAATAGATAAAATGTGAGGATGTCTTCAGCGCAACCTTTAAGATTGACCGCAAGGGTAACCTTAGCCAACGCAAGCTATGCGATCATGCTACACACACTTATGCCTAAATCTAGGACGTATGCGATGTGTATGCGAAAAGTCGGGATGACCGCATACCGCCACCATATCCTACTTCTTGGACGCATGCAATATCCGTAGGGTGCATACGCTGTGTAATAGCAAACGGAGCTTATTCCTAAGTTCCCCATTCTTGCTTATGCATTCCAATCTGCTCTCTCGAGTCTTAGATTTGGTTTTTAGATTACTCTCTCAAGTATGTCTAAATGATGAATGATGCGCTCATAAGACAAGGTAACCACATAAACTTGGCTGACGTAAAATTATTCCTATCTCTAATGAACACTGGCTTACATTGCTTAATGCGACAACCACTTACCCTCCCAGGCAGTTGATTGTTGCTGACTTTACTCATAGACAAGCATTGCATCTGCCTATAGACAGGCGTTGCTACAACTTCACACTAAGAAAATAAGGTTTTCTCACACACTCGCACAACGCACACCTTCCAGTGGTTTGCTACATGTTTCATATCTCTAATCCGCATGACTAAGTATGAGATACTCTCACAATCTCACTAAGTGATGCAATGAATGTTAAAGGTGCTAAGCGAAGAAAGATGGAAATGGAATGTATTAATTTCTTAATCCAAAATGTAATACAATACAATATAAGAAAAGAAAAGAAAATGAAAGGACCAGCTGGAAGCAATGTCTTGCTTCCAGCGGATGTGTGTCAAGGCTGTCGGTGGTGCCACGGAAGGGTGGTGGAGCTGACTTTCTCGAGATCTAACTCCAGTGAAGGCTCCGATCGTCACTCGAAATAGATGAAGGAGATGAAGAACTCTCAAGCTTTCTTCTAACGCATTCATCTGGATCACAAGGATTCACCCAAAGGTCGAAACTTGGATAAAATGAAATTCTGCTCAGCGGCTTGTATTTATAGAGCTTGATCGCCGACAACATAAATGGACCTGCTCTGATTTTGACATTCGTGGCGCGTTGGTTCTTTTCTGAATCTCGGCTGCTAACGACGCGGTAGATGAAATGTCAACATTATCTTTTGATTTTCCCGAGATATGCGTTGATGCTTCCATTCTACCAACCTTGCAGTGATCCTGCTATTATGGTTATCATCGTGTAGCTGCAATCTTGAAATGACCGCAATCGCCTTGTTATCGCAACTTCTACACGATGACTGCAATCGCTTGACGATCGCAACTCCTATGCGATGGACGCATGCGGTTGATTACCACGACATCCATGCGTTGATTGTATGCATTCGCATTTGCAATGGAGAATTTCTCCGCATGCGATTGTCTATGCGATAGCCCGACTTTCGTGTCTATGTCCAATTCCTGCGTTAGCTATGAAGATAGAAAATTCAATGCATAATAACGCATAATTGTGGGTTAGCCGAGATTTTTAATGCTGAATGACGCAAACTCATTTTCTCATGAATTCCTAACATAATTGCCGCATATTCTGCTTAACAGCTCTTATAATTCTAAATAAAAGGTCTAAGATGACGTGTATTTCTGCATGTCATCACATAGTAACGCAGAGACTACTTATTTCAGGTTGGACTCATTACATCCACGACGATTTTTTCTTCTTTTCTCGATCCTCTAGGATCTTGAATGCCTTAATCTGGAGCTTTTCTTTGTTAACGTTCATTACTATTTCCCCCTTGCGCACATCAATTTTAGCGCGACCAGTCGAGAGGAATGGTCGTCCCAATATGATGGGTGCATCTTCATCCGCTTTATTGTCCAAAATGATGAAGTCTGCCGGTAAGATGAATTTATCAATTGAGATTGAGGCATCTTTCAACTCTCCCTCGGGATGTATTCGGGATCTGTCCGCAAGTAGGAGAGTTTCCGTTGTGGGCGTGAGTTTATCCATATTCAATCGTTTGAAGATTGATAGTGGCATTATGTTTATTCTCACCCCAAGATTGCATAGTGCTTGACCAATGTAAACCCCTCCAATTGAGCATGGTATCGTGAAGATTCTTGGGTCGCACATTTTTTGTGGGATCATAGCATTTTGCGTTACTGCTACTGTTGCGATCTTTTCTTCATTGTTCTGTTTCTTTTTCAATCTTTGCGGGAATTGTGGTAGTTGGACTTCTTCTATCGTGTTCTAGAGGCTTGAAGGTGGACACAACTTCTGGGTTCATCTTTTCGGGCTCTTCTGAATCAAATAGGTCCTCGATTGTTACTGCATTCAAGTTGGTCATGATGGGTTCCTCCCGTACTTTTGCTATCATTTTTCCGCTTAGCAAAGAGACTGCTAAGCATTGTTTCTTTCCTGTACCCCAGAGTTGAGAGGGAGTTCAGTTAAGCTTGGCAACTCTCCTTGCGGTCTGTTTTTTAGTTCACCCGCAATCTGTCCTAGCTGAATTTCAAGATTTAGGATGGATGTTGCTTGATTCTAAAGCACTAATTCATTATTTTCAATGTACTACTTCAGCAAGCTCTCTAAGGATGAAGATTGTGGTGCCTGCGAACGGTTGGCTTGGTTATGCGTTGGACCGTTGGTTCGCGGGAAAAATTCGGGTGGCTCTTCTTTTTGCGCCATTGGTTAAAAGCTTTGTTGTTGATTTTTCCCCGCGAAATCAGGGTGGTTTCTCCACCTGGGATTGTATGCATCGGAATAAGTGTTGTTCTTTATGAAGCATACAGACTGCGGATTTCCTAGACATTCTGCCATCAGGTGTGCTTCTCCACAGATGACACAACTTGTGGTCGTTTGGGTAATTGTGTTGACTTGCCCTTTTTGCGCTCCTGTGTTATTAATTGCGATGCCTTGTATCAAATTCATCATCGCAGTCATTTGGTTCTGAAGGGATGCGACGACCCCATTGTTCGCTTCACTGTCTTTAATTCTTAATCTTTGATCGCTTTCTCTCCAGTTTTCATGATTTTTTTAAATGCCATCAAGGATATTCTTGGCCTTCTCATAAGTTTTGTCCAGCAGACCTCCATGCAGGGGTTAATCCTTGGTAGAAAATATCCATCTGTAAGCAGTCTAGTAAGTCGTTATGCGGGCAATCTCTTACTAGCCTCTTAAGCCTCGCTCAAGCATCGCTAAACGATTCGTCAACATCTTGTTCAAAATTCGTAATTAACTTCCTCCTTCTTGCGTTCTCTGTTGGAGGGAAGTATTTCTTCATAAACTTCTTTACGACTTGCTTCCATGAGGTAATCTCCCCCGGTTCGAGAGAGTACGCCCATTTTTGTGCCTAGTCATACAACGAAAACGAAAACAAAGTTAGTCGAATTCCTCGGTGGAGATATTCGGGAGCACAAAGGTGTTGCAGATCTCAATGAAACTCTAGAGGTGGGTGTGCGGATCCTCACCTCGCCTATCACCAAATTGTCCAGTAGATTGGATCATCTGCAGCATCACCGGTTTCATTTCGAATCTCGATCCATCAAGAGCGGGCCTCATGATTCTTGGGGAGAAATCGTAGAGGTTGGGCGACGCATAGTCCCGAATGAGCCTATTGCGGTCGTTCGCCAATAGGATGGGATTCGCCATGACATTATTTTCATTTGGTGCTCCGTTTCCAGGTTGTTTCGCCATGCTATCTTTCTCTTGTTTTTGGCGGCTATCTCTCAATCTTCGTCGGAACGTTCTTTTAATCTCTGGGTTGTAATGTGCTAGAGATTGAAAGCTGCAAAGAAAATATAAAAATTACCGTTAGCACACTGTATTTCCGTAGTCTCCGGCAACGACGCCAAAAACTTGATGCGTTATTTTATGCGATAAAACAATGGTAGGGATTGTGGTGATGGAAAATGCGTTGTGCAAACAAGTTTTCTCAGTAGGACCCAAGTATAAATCCTACTGAATTTCCTGGTAAGCCCAGGATCGAACTCAGGGACTAAGGAAAACAATATGCGGCATTAATTTTTAGATCACTTTGCAATAATAAATAAATCAAGAGTGTGGTTTGTTTGTTGTTTGAAGTATAAAAAGTATGTGGAAGATTTGAGATAAGAATGATTATGCGACATATGCACTGAGTATGTGGCGGAATGGGTTGAGAAGGTCTTTAGCTAGCATTTCTCGAGAATGCGTTCAAACTATGTGATCATACTACACTCATGCGATAGCAAATCATTTTTCAATGCAAATGCGGTGGCTCCTAATTTTAAGATGCATGCGATGAATGCAATAGTGTCTATAGAGCTTATTCCTAAGTATGTGATGATGTGATAACGGGTTGAAATGCATGTTATCATAGTGCTAAGTTCTTAAATAATGTTGGATTGTGTTGATGAAATATGTTACTTTGCGACCATTAAGCATCAGTTTCTTAATATTGCTGTCGTATGCGTCCAACGCATTAGAACAGTTGATCTTTGTATTTTTATGCAGAATATGCGTTAACGCAATGTGAAGATTGCAATCATAGGAAATCAGTGGTCGAGCGCAAACTTCACCGTAAGGCTTTGCGTTGATCATGCTCGCAAACATTCGCCCAAGAAGGATCGTCACAACTTTGTCAGTGCAACATGGTGGGTGCATCTGGATGAAAGGCCAATTAAGAGCGATGGGACAGAAAGCTGATGACAGTCGAATCCAAATTAAGTTGACAGCCGATAACGATCACAAAGTACATTTAGCTTTATTGGTGATAATTATTCGGCGCATCAGTCAAGAATTAAAGTTGTCCCATCTATACAACTAGGAGAGAGAAGACGCCTTTCACCATGGATGCTCTATAAATACCAAGGGCATTCTTCAGAGAAGGGGTTAACCAGTTGATCACTTCGCACGTCTTTGTTCTTAGTTTTCTTTCATTTTAAGGCGAACGCGAGGGAGAAATTTGTGCTGGTAGATCGTTCCGGTAAGCTTGGGAGAGTGTCGAAAGCTCCAAGGACAGAGAAAGGGTCGACCTACGGAAGCAGGAACGTCTTTAGATCAGAATAGAGATTTAAGTGTAAAATGCCTCGGTCAGCAAGGAATTGCTACCAGGCTCTCTACCTTTACTTTCCATTGTCATTTACTCAACTCATTTATGAAAATGAGATTTCCTTCTCTATATTTGTTCACTCTCTGTTATTCACGCATGAGTAGCTAAATCAGTTGAATGGGTTGAGAAACATTTAGCTAGCACAACTAGGGAATCTTCATTCTTTGCGATTATCTTGTTTATGTATGTTTCATTTGTCCATTAGAGATACTCGGAAGGGTAGTCTAAGGACAAGATCTAGACTTGGGAAGGTCAGGTTAGAATCTAGACTCGAAAGAGCCAGATTAGAACGCATAAACAAGAGATAGGTGCTTAGGAATGAGCACTATTTGTTATCAATGCATCGCATGCATCCTAGAGATAGGATATAATTGTATGTGGTCACCTTGTTTTCATGCATTTTTCATCATCGCATAGGACAAGAGTAAAGACTTAGGGATGAGCTCTATGGACATTTTGCATTCAACACATGTGTCCTAGATTTGGGAGCATCGCATTTACATTGGAAAATGATTTGTTGTGCATGGTTGTAACATGATCGCATAGTTTTAACGCATTCCCAAGTAACGCTAGCTAAAGATCTTCTCAACCCGTCCATCGCATACTCATTGCATCTATCAACGCAACTGTCTTTTCTCAACTCCGCCGCATTTGTTTATTTCTTTTACATAAACGCAAACAACAAACCCAACACTTTATTTATTTATCCGGTTACCGCAAAGTTCTCCATAAAAATTACCAACGTAAACTATTTTCACAAGTCCCTGTGTTCGACCTTGGACTTACTAAGAAACTCAGAGGAATTTACACTTGGATTCTGCTGGGAAAACTTGAGTGCACAACACAATTCCATCAATGCATAACATCCATATTTCCACTTCATAAATACAAGCATCATGATGCAAGATGCACACAAGGACAAGATGACCGCATACAATCATAACATATCTCTAGGATGCATGCGATGCATTAATAGCAAACAATGCTTATTCCTAAGCTTCTATCTCTTGATTATGCGTTTCTAATCTGATTCTCCTGAGTCTAGATTCTAACCTGACTTTTCCAAGCCTAGATTCTATCCTTAGACTACCCTTCTGAGTATCTCTAATGGACGAATGACGCATACATAATACAAGATAATCGCATAGAATGAAGATCCCTAGTTATGCTAGCTACGTGCTTCTCAACCCATTCGACAGATTTAGCTACTCATGTGTATTGTACAGAGAGTGAACAGATATAAAGATGAAATTTCCATTTCTATAAATAAGTTCAAAGTACAAAATGACAATAGAAGGTAAAGATAGAGAGCCTGGTAGCAATTCCTTGCTTCCCAAGGCTTTTACACTGTTATCTCTATTCTGCTCAAAAGATGTTCTTATTTATGTAAGAGTTGGCCCTCTCTCTAATCTTGACGCTTTTGGCACTCTTCCAAATTCACTGGAACGATCTATTGGTATAATCTCTCTTTGCTCGCTTTTACCTTCTAAGTAAAAGAAAACTATGAACAAGGCTACTTTTATCTAAAGGAAAAATTATCTAATTGAACTCATTCACTGAAGGTGGCCTTTGGTATTTATAGAACTTCGGGCTGAAAGGCTTCTTCTCTCTTATGATTGCATTGATGGGATGGAATTAATTCTGTGTCTAATGCGCTGAATATTTGTCACCAAAAAGTTGAGTGTACTTGCTACAGTAGATCGTTAACGGTTTATCAACTTAATTCAGAATCGACAGTCATCAGCTTTCTGTCCCATCGTGATTTATTATGCTTTTCACCCAAATGCACCCACCATAATGCGCCGGCTCTATGTGGCAACCTTCTTGAGCATATATTCACGAGCGCAATTTGATCGCGTAGCCTTGCATCAATGCAATCTCTTAATGCGCTCGGATGTTAATTTCTGTGGATCGTATTTCTGCCTTGCGTCAACGCATTTTCTCCACAAAAATACACAAGTTAGCTATTTTAATGCGATGGACGCATGCGACCGCAATATTGTGAACTTGATGCTTTTGGACGCAATATTGTATATTTTTATCATCGCAATCCTGCATTGTTTTATAACTTAGCAGTGTGATAACGTGCATTTCTGCCCGTTATCAGAGTGCAAAATTTGGAATAAAAAAGTCAAAGAGAGATACAACCCCCAAATTTGCTCTGTTGCCCACATCATTTGCGATCACATCCTTCTTTACGACGGGTTGATTCCTCGATTGCGATGGTCTGAACAAACTGTTCACATTTTTCGGTTATCATGTAGACCCACCACAATCGTTTACTACAATCATTGCTAAAAAAAATCACGAGGGTAAAAAATATGAAAGACAGAGTTGAAAATTCCAAAGAGTAGTGTTTGTACAAAAAAATAAAGCAAGTTCATGAAAGAAATATATCAAAAGGATACTTTAAAAAAAATGCGTCCTTGATGAGTTTATGTCGCATATTATCGCAGGGACTGCTCATTTCTTCTTCAGTCAGGAATTCCTCAAGTCCATAAAGGTTTTCTCACGATGCAAGTCTCCTCCGTGATATATCTTGACTCTTTGCCCGTTGCCCTTGAATGCATTGGTCCATTCTTCATTGTTTAACTCGACCGCAGCATGCGGGAATACCTCTTTGATTATAAATGGTCCGAACCAACGTGACTTTAATTTTCTAGGAAAAAGTCGTGGGAATTGTATAACAAGACCTTCTTTCCAACCTGGAGATTCTTCTCACATAGTCGTTTTTCATGCCAACGTTTTGCGCGCTCCTTGTAGATCTTGGCATTTTCGTATGCTTGAATTCTCCATTCGTCTAGCTCGAGCAACTAAAGTTTTCTTGCCTCTCCTGCAGTCTTCAAATCAAAATTGAGCTTCTTCACTGCCCACAGTGCTTTGTGCTCCAATTCAAGCGGTAAGTAGCATGCCTTCCTAAACACCAGCGCATACGGGGACATGCCTATAGGTATTTTATAGGCAGTTCTGTAGGCCCATAAGGCATCGTCCAGCTTTATGGCCCAATCTTTGCATGAAGGATTCACCATCTTTGCATGAAGGATTCACCACCTTCTCTAGGATCAATTTGATTTCCCTATTGGACACCTGGCTTGGTTGTTTGTCTGTGGATGGTATGCGGTGGCAAACTTATGGTGGATATTATACTTGAGCAGCAGTTTGTTGATGACACCATTGAGAAAGTGGGAGCCTTCATCACTTATTATGGCATGTAGGGTTCCAAAATGAGTGAAGATATTTCTTCGCAAGATTTTGGAGACTATCGTCGCATCGCTTGCGACGCACAATGCCGCGTCTACCCATTTGGAGACATAATCGATGGCCAACAGAATGTACTTGTGACCATTTGATGGTGGAAATGGTCCCATGAAGTCTATGTCCCATACGTTGAATAGCTCCAATTCTAAGATAATATTCATTGGCATCACATTCTTCCATGAAATGTTTCCCATGCGTTGGCACCTGTCGCATCTCATGAAGTAGTCTCTTGTATCCTTGAATAGAGTCGGTCAAAAATACCCACTTTGTAACACCTTTGTTGCTGTACGTTGACCTCTAAAATGTCCACCATACGGTGAGTCATGACATTGGGATAGTATGCACTGGTGAGCAGCCTCTGGTATACATAGACGCAAGATCTGGTCTGACTCCCTCTTGTAAAGATTTGACTCATCCCAATAATAGGATTTACATTCGTGCATAAGCCGCCTCTTTTGGTGGGCTGTGTAATTTTCAGGAAATTGTTCACAGACCAGATAATTGACCACATCTGCGTACCATGATAATTCTTCGATTTTGAATAGCTGCTCATCTGGGATACTTCTACATTAGCTGCAATGCAAGCTCTGTATTAGCTTTGATCTAAATCCCTGAGTTCAACCCTGGACTTACTAGGAACCTGAATTAGATTTATACTTGGCTCCGATTCAGAAAAACTTGAACGCATAAAGAGGAGTGTCACGTGTACCTGTACGCATCACTAACGCATCATCAACGCATCATTCACATTTCCACCCGATTTTTCCAATTTCCTCACACAATACACTCCTAAGTTCGCATCACGAAGAAAACGAACACAAGCTTAAAAGCACCCGAGAGCCAAGTTTCCCATACTTAAACATTTTCCTTCTTCAAAACTTATCCTTTACCCAATTCCCACAATTCCAACCTAACTTAAATATTTAACTCCCTTACTTTACTAAACTCAACAATAAACATAATTAAAAAGAGAGAGTAAGGTTCAAGTTTTACATTTTATAGACAAAATGAATAAAGTATCATATATTATTAATCACATAAGAGTTTGTTCATACAAGGTTTACAAACTACAGGACCCTAGGAGATTTAGGGCATCAACCCCAACTCTTTGGGTAAACCCTTTTGCCACTTGGAGAGAACACAGGGTAAGGGCTTGGCCCGCCTGAATGTGGGGGGGAGGCAAGCTACGTATGGATAAGTCCAAGGTGAAAGCCATTCAAGATTGGGAGCCACTCCAAGCACTTGAGAATCAGTGATTTCCTGCAAGGCCAATATCGAGAGACTCAGCCACCGAGGACTTTATCGCACCTTTATGCCCGGAGCGAGCCTCCCATAGAGGCAAGTGAAGTTGGTGAGGCGTATGATGGGCAACTATCTTCTACTGCGGAGCCAGATTTGTACCATTTCTTCTTCAGAGAAGATTACGGAAGTCTGAAGTTTAACTTTGTAGGTCTATACCTTACCAGCTGTTGGATTTTATGTCCTAAAACTCGTGGTTTTGTAAAACAATAAACTTATTCTGTAAATCAATAAAATTGTTATTGAAATGTGGATTCAATAAAGTTGCTGTTGAATATATGACTTGCTTATTTCGTTTCAGAAATAAATCCAATAAACTAAAAGATCCATGACTATTACATGAGTACTTGAACTTTATGTGGAGACATAAGAGTAGATCATGTTCGAGTAAATAGTCAAAATGATCTATAGTATACAAATAAGGTTTGATACCTTATTCTGGCAACACTATCGGATGCGACCCACTTTATAGTTGTTACAAGAAGTTGTAAAGTGCTACAAATATATTTCATAACGATGACCTAGGTAACTTAACCTTAATCCTGAGCTAACTATGAACTCCTGTTTATTCAGGATTACCCTTATATTTGTATAGGTGAGGGTTGGCTCAAGAACATCGCTCAATAAGCCTCCCATTTCAGGGGTAAGACTGGGTAGATAGCTAAGAAATAGGGTGTAAGAAGGAATTCACTCCTACCCGTTTTCAGGGATAGTAGAGAGGTTGTTCCCTTAAGTACTGACTCTGGTCTTGAATAAGGGACCCCCCTCTTATTAGCCCGAGAGGGACTTAGTTTGATGATCAGATCATAAACCAATTGTTCATTAAAGGATCAGTGGGACTTAAGAAACAAAAGGTAATCTCGATGATAAAACAACCATTTAACCCAACCGTTATTACAAACAATATGGGAAGGGTTAACTTATGAATCATGGTTATATCAAGTGGACACAATATATCTACAGTGAGAGGAGTGAAACTACTGGGCTTTAGTGGAGTGACCTGGTAGTTAACGAATGAGGGTTAATTCGATGTAAAGAGTTTAGCCAATTAATATTGGATCATTGGAGCCCATGATTTATAGGTCCAATCATCAAACCGAATCCCTTTCGGGCCAATGAGAGGGTGAGACCCTTGTTCAAGACCCCGGATCAACACTTAAGGGAGCAACCTATCTACTATCATTGAAAGTGGGTGATGATGGGCAGAAAGGCACGTCATCTGAGGCCTTTGATTTAGAATTATGAGGGTTATTAAGAGAAATATGCGTCGAATATGTTAGAAATTCATGAGAAAATGAGTTTGCGTCGATCGACATCAAGAATCTCAGCTAACCCATTATTATGCATTATTATGCGTTCAATTGTCTATCTTTGTAGCTAACGCAGGATGCGGGCGCATACGCGAAAGCCGGGCTATCGCAAAGACGATCGTATACAGGGAATCTCGCCATCGCAAAGGCAAACGCATACGTTCAACGCATGGATGTTGCGGCCATCAGCCGCATGCGTTCATCGCATAGAAGTTACGATCATCAAGGCAATGTGGTCATCGCATAGGAGTTGCGACCATCAATCGAATGTGGTCATCACCAAGGACATTGCGGCTACATGATGATAACCATAACAGAGGGATGAACGCAAGGTTGGTGGAATGCAACATGAACGCATACCTCGGGAGAATCAAAAGATGATGTTGACATTTCACCGACCACGCCGTTAGCAGCAGGGATTCAGAAAAGGACCATCGCACTTCGAATGTCAGAATCAGAGTAGCGATCAACCTCTATAAATAGAAGCCGATGAGTAGAATTTCATTTTATCTAAGTTTTGGCCTTCGGGTGGATCCTCGTGATCCAGACAAAAGCGTGAGAGGAAAGCTTGAGAGTTTTTCATCTCCTTCATCCATTTCGAGTGACGACCGGAGCCTTCGCTGGAGCTAGAACTCAAAAGAGTCTGCTCCACTACCCATCCATGGCACCACCAGTAGCCTTGACACACATCTGCTGGAAGCAAGACATTACTTCCAGCTGGTCCTTTCATTTTCTCTTCTTTCCTTATATTGTATTGTATTACATTTTGGCTTAAGAAATTAATACATTTTGTGATCAATGAATTTCTATATTTCCTTCGATTCCATCTCCATCTTCATTTACTTAATATCATTTACTTTCATTGCATCACTTAGTGAGACTGTTAGAGTATCACATACTTAATCATACGAAATAGGAATATGAAGTATGTAGCAAACAACTAAGAGGTGTGCATTGTGTGAGTGTTGTGCGAAAACCTTATTTGCTTAAATGTGAAGCTAAAGTAATGCTTGTCTATAAGCGGACACAATACTTGTCTATGAGTAAAGTCAGCAACAACTAACTGCCCGGGAGTGTAAGTGGTTGGTTGCATTAAGCAATGTAAGCAAAGGTTCACTAGAGATAGGAATAATCTTACGTCAGCTAGGTTTATGCGATTTCCTTATCTTATGAGCGCATCATTCATCATTTAGGCATACTTGGGAAGGTAGTCTAAAAACCAAATCTAAGACTCGGGAGAGTGGATTGGAATGCATAAGAAAGAATGGGGAACTTAGAGATAAGCTTCGTTTACTATTACACAGCGTATGCACCCTACGGATAGGAAATTGCATGCGTTCAGAAGTAGGATATGGTGGTATGTGGTCATCACGCTTACGTGTGAGAGTACGTGAGCGGGTTATGGAGGCTTAGAAATAGGCTTCTCAGCACTATCGCATATACATCGCATGCGTCCTAGAATTAGGCACAAGTGTGTGTAGCATGATCCCATAGCTTGCATTGGCTGGGGTTGCCCTTGCGGTCAAGCTCAGTCTTGCAGTAAAGACATCCTCACCTTTTTGTCTATTTTTTCATGCATTTACTACGTGTCAACAGTTGCTGTGTCTCTACCTTTCATTCATATTCCCACTGCTTTGTCTGTTAGTTAGAAGTAGGAGTAGTTTATAGCTTACAACCCCTATCATTCTTTTATTCATCCGCCGCAAATGCATCATCACATACATTTAGCTACAAGTCCCTGAGTTCAACCTCGGATCACCCGAGAAACTTGCGTTCGCTTTATACTTGGCGTGAGCACAAGAAAACTTGTGACAGGAACACATGGTCATTGCATTTGAGATCAACGCATATTTTCCTTTCTAATGCATGACCTTCGACGCATGAGTATAAATGCATAACCTAAGACATGCATCACATATTGCGTTCACCCTAATTTTCGTCATCAAGTTTTTGGCACCGTTGCTGAGGACTTGGCAGCTAATAGGTTGTTGAGTTTTGTGTTTCTGTAGGCAACCTTTTTACCTTGGGAGTATTGTAGCTTGTGCGACCAAGTTGCAAATAGTATTAAAGTGTAGGCGATACGCTGAAAGCCAGTATTGACCCCAAGATAGAAGGGCAATCAGTCGCATGAGCTGAAGGTAGTTCGAAGCACATGACGGCCGGCATGCGCCTAACAATTGTCGGAAGTTCCAATGGTCAAGGTAAGCCCCTTGACCTAAGTAGTAGAGAGAAATCTCCTACATAGGAGACTCCTTACAGTGACAACAGTCCAATTTCTCCAGGGAAGTCTTCTACTCTATCTTTACCTTGCTTTTCTAGTTTAGTTTATTTTTCTTGTTATTTTGGATATGCGGTTGCTTCCTTAGGTATGGTGCATTTGCTCCTTGTAGGTGCGACAATAATTCTCCTCGGTGCGCAGTTACAATGGAAGAATCCTCCCCATCATTAAATGCATGGCTTCGATCACATGAATTCCAAGGCATGGGCGCAAGCGTTATTCTACTTAAGGTTCTTTTCTTGTTATCTTTTATGCTTTATCCTTTTGAAATTCTACTTGTCCGATTGTGTTCCTTTGCGATGCATCTATGATGGTACGTATAATTCACTACATCCGCTAACTAAGAATTGCAAGGCCGTCCTTACTTTTAATAGCTTCTTCAAATTTTGACAGTCTAAGTTTTATCATGTGTAAACCTTTGCTCAAACATCTGTTACTACATTCCTGTTGAGTTTGTTTTTAGCTTTGCGGTGAGAATGCTGCTAACCTCTAAGTTTGGGGGTGGCAGTGATCCCGAAGAATTGCTTCATTACATTGCGATAAAAAAAAGAAAAATAAATATAAAAGAAAATATTTTTTTGAGAATAACAACTCTACTGTCAATGCAATGGGGAAACCCATGTTGATAAGAGTTAAGTTTTGAAAGGCACTTACCCATAGTTGGATGTCTGCATGACACACGTGGGGGTAAGCCAAAACGAAAGTAAATCGCCAGGATCAACGCATAAGCACAACTCCTTGCTTACGATATCAAGGCAATTGTCGGTCATCGCATAGGAGTTGCGACCATCAATCGAATGTGGTCATCACAAGGACATTGCGGCTACATGATGATAACCATAACAGAGGCAACATACCAGGACACACATTATGAAACGCCAAGCCGTTCCGGTGGATGCAATAGCATACATGAACGCATACCTCGGGAGAATCACAAAGAATGAATGTTGACATTTCACGACCACGCCAGTTAGCAGCAGGGATTCAGAAAGGACCATCGCACTTCGAATGTCAGAATCAGAGTAGGTTCAATTAATGTTCGGTCGAACGATCAAGTTTCTATAAAATCAGAAGCCGCTGGGGCAGAATTTCATTTTTATCCAAGTTTCTTATTATGTATTCAATTGTCTATCTTTGTAGCTAACGCAGGATGCGGGCGCATACGCGAAAGCCAGGCTATCGCAAAGACGACCACATACGAGGAATCTCTCCATCGAAAAGGCGAACGCATATGTTCAATGCATAGATGTTGCGGCCATCAGTCGCATGCGTTCATCGCATAGAAGTTGCGATCGTCAAGCGAATGCGGTCATTGCATAGGAATTGCAGCCATCGAGCAAATGCAGTCATCGCAAGGACATTGCGGCTACATGATGATAACCATAATAGAGGGATGAACGCAAGGTTGGTGGAATACAACATGAATGCATACCTGATGACATGCAAATATGCATGTCATCTTAGGCCTTTACTTAGAATTATGAAGGTTGTTAGGCAGAATATGCGTCGATCATGCTAAGAATTCATGAGAAAAAGAGTTTGCGTTGATCAACATGTTGAATCTCAGCTAACCCATTACTTTGCATTAATTATGCGTTTAATGTTCTATTTTTGTAGACAATGCAGGAAATGAACGCAAACGTGGAAACTGGACCATTGCATAGAGGACCGCATGCGGAGAAACACTCCATCGCAAGGCAAACGCATCGATCAATGCATGGATGTTGCGGTAATTAGCCGTTTTCATCCACTGCATGGGAATTGTGCTCATCAAGCGATTGCGATCATCATGTAGAGTTGTAGTGTTAAGCGAATGCGGCCATTGAATGATTACGGCTACCCGACAACGCATTCTAATGGGATCAACATAAGGTAGGTGGAATGAACGCATCAACGCATCTACCTTGAGAAAATCCAAAGCTGATGTTGACATTTCACCTACCACGCCGTTAGTGGCAGAGGTTTAGAAAAGGACTAATGCGCCGAATGTCAGACTCAGAGCAGTCCAATTAATGCTGTCGACGACCCAAGCTCTATAAATAGAAGCCAATATGCTGAAATTCATTTTATCCAAGGTTTTCGTCTGAGGATCGCCTATGGCGGAACCTTACGATCCAGACAAACGCGTGAGAAGACGGCTGAAAGTTCTTCACCTCCTTCATCCATTCTGAGTGATGACCGGAGCCTTCGACCGGAGTTAGATCTCGAGAGAGTCAGCTCCTTTGCCCATCCAGAGCACCACCGACAGCCTTGACGCACATCCGTTGGAAGCAAATATTTGCTTCCAGCCGATCATCCCTTTTCCTTTCTTTTTTCATATTGTATTGTATAACATTTTGGAATTAAGGAATCAATACAATCTGTTTTCAATGCATTTCTCTAATCCTTCGACTCCATCTCCATCTTCTTGCTTAGCATCTTTACTTTCATTGCAACACTTAGTGGGATTGTGTAGGTGTTGCATACTTAGTCATGTGGATTAGGGATATGAAGCATGTAGCAACCCACCGAGAGGTGTGCGTTACGCGAGTGTGTGAGTAACCTTATTTGCTTAGTGTGAAGCTACTGCAACGCCTGTCTATAGGCTAATGCATTGCTTGTCTATGAGTGAAGTCAACAACAATCAACTGCCCAGGAGGGTAAGTGGTTGGACGCATTAAGCAAGGTATGCGTTGTTCACTAGGGATAGTAACAATCTTGCGTCAACCAAGTTCATGCGTTTGTCTTGTCTTATGTTGTGCCCAACACCCCTTTAGAGCTACTCGAGAGAGTGTCTAAAGAAAGAACCTAATGACTCGAGAGAGCTAGGTTAGAATCTAGACTCGGGAGAGCGAGATTAGATCGGCATAAGCAAGAGATAGGGACTTAGAGATAAGCTCTGTTTGTCAGCACTGCATCGCGTGCACCTTAGGAATAGGAATGATGATATGTGGTCGCCTTGTTTGTGTATCATTGCATAGACAAGAATTAGAGGCTTATGTGTAGGCCCTATAGACACCTCTGCACATACATCGCATGCGTTCTAGCATTAGAAACCGTAGCATTCGCACCGAGAGGTGGTTTACTATTGTATGAGTGTTGCATGATCGCATTAGTTTGCGTTGACTAGGGTTGCCCTTGTGGTCACTCTTAAGGGTTACAATGAAAACATCTTCGCATTTTATCTATTTCTCATACATTTATTTCATGTCAAGTTTGTTGCATCTCTACCTTTTATGCATAATTCTCATTGCGTTGTCTGTTAGATAAGAGTAGGAGTAGGATTAACGTAGCAATATCCCCTCCATTCTTTTATTCAACCGACGCATGCACAATCACCGCAAACATATAGCTACAAGTTCCTGTGTTCGACCTCGGATTACCCGAGAAACTTGCGTTCATGTGTATACTTGGTGTGAACACAAGAAAACTGTGGCAGGACGCATGGTCATCGCATACATTCGATTAACGCATTTTTCATTCCAACGCTTGACCATCAACGCATGGCTATCAACGCATATCTTAGGAACATGCATCGCATAACGCGTCCAAGGGAAGTTAGTTGTCGAGTAAAATTGACTTCCAATTTCTTGTCATTAATACCTCGGGAGAATCAAAAGATGATGTTGACATTTCACCTACCATGCCATTAGCAGCAGGGATTCAGAAAAGGACCATCGCGCTGTAAATGTCAGAATCAGAGTAGGTCCATTAATGCTGTTGACGATCAAGCTCTATAAATAGAAGCCGCTGAGCAAAATTTCATTTTATCCAAGTTTCTACCTTTGGGTGAATCCTTGTGATCCAGACAAAAGCATGAGAGGAAAGTTTGAGAGTTCTTCATCTCCTTCATCCATTCCGAGTGACGACCGGAGCCTTCGTCGGAGTTAGAGCTCGAGAGAGTCTGCTCCACCGCCCATTCATGGCACCACCGACATCCTTGATAAACATCTGCTGGAAGCAAGACATTGCTTCAAGCTGGTCCTTTCATTTTCTCTTCTTTCCTTATATTGTATTGCATTACATTTTGGCTTAAGAAATTAATACATTTTGTGATCAATGCATTTCTATATTCCCTTCGATTCCATCTCCATCTTCATTTACTTAATATCCTTTACTTTCATTGAATCACTTAGTGAGACTGTTAGAGTATCGCATACTTAATCATGCGACATAGGAATATGAAGCATGTAGCAAACTATCGGGAGGTGTGCGTTGTGTAAGTGTTGTGCGAAAACCTTATTTGCTTAAGTGTGAAGCTGAAGCAACACTTGTCTATAAGCGGACGCAATGCTTGTCTATGAGTAAAGTCAGCAACAACTAACTGCCTGGGAGGGTAAGTGGTTGGTCGCATTAAGCAATGTAAGCAAGTGTTCACTAGAGATAGGAATAATCTTACGTCAGCTAGGTTTATGCAATTACCTTGTCTTATGAGCGCATCATTCATCATTTAGGCATACTTGGGAGAGTAGTCTAAAACCAAATCTTAGACTCGAGAGAGCGGATTGGAACACATAAGCAAGAATGGGGAACTTAGAGATAAGCTCTGTTTGCTAGTACACAACATATGCACCCTACGGATAGGATATTGCATGCATCTAGAAGTAGGATATGGTGGTATGTGGTCATCATGCCTATGTGTGAGAGCACATGAGCGGGTTATGGAGGCTTAGAAATAGGCTTCTCGGCACTATCGCATATACATCACATGCGTCCTAGAATTAGGCACAAGTGTGTGTAGCATGATCGCATAGCTTGCGTTGGCTGGGGTTGCCCTTGCGGTCAAGCTCAGTGTTGCAGTAAAGACATCCTCACCTTTTTGTCTATTTTTTCATGCATTTACTATGCGTCAATAGTTGTCGTGTCTCTACCTTTCATTCATATTCCAACTGCTTTGTTTGTTAGTTAGGAGTAGGAGTAGTTTATAGCTTACAACCTCCATCATTCTTTTATCCATCCGCCGCGAACGCATCACCGCATAAATCTAACTACAAGTCCCTGAGTTCGACCTCGGATCACCCGAGAAACTTGCGTTCGCGTTATACTTGGCGCGAGTGCAAGAAAACTTGTGACAGGAACGCATGGTCATTGTATTTTAGATCAATGCATATTTTCCTTTCTAACGCATGACCTCTGACGCATGAGTATCAACGCATAACCTAAGACATGCATCACATATTGCGTTCACCCTAATTTTCGTCACTAGTGAGTAGGAGTGAATTTCATCTTGCACCTTATGTCCCCAGCTATCTACCTGGTCTTACGTCTGAAATGGAAGGCTTATTGAGCTGACGCTGTTGAGTCAACCCTCACCTATGTAAACTAAGAATGATGTTGAATAAACAGAAGTTCAAAGTTAGCTCAGGATTAAGGTTAAGTTGCCTAGGTCATCGCTTTGAAATAGTCAGTCAAACAGTAAACAACGTTATAAAGTAAGAGTGACTTATTTATTGGTCCTATCTTATGCAAACTCATTGTATAGGATGCCCTCACTCCTCATGTCAATACATGAACGAATCAGGATCACTTCGTTTGTAGCACTTTACAACAAATTGTAACAACTACAGAGTGGGCCGCATCTGATAGTGTTACCAGAATAAGATATAACCTTATTTGTATACTATAGACCATTTTGGCTATTTACTAAACTTGATCCACTTTTATGTCTCCATATAAAGTTCAAGTATCCATATAATAGTCATGGATCTTTAGTTTATTAGATTTAATCTTTACAGGTGCAATTTATATATTCAACAACAATTTTATTGAATAAACGTCAATAACATCTTTATTGATAGAATATGTTTAACATTACAAACTGCGAATTTTAGGACATAAAACCCAACATATAAAACCATAGACATGCTATAACACTTGCTTAAGCATTCCATACATTACTACAACAATTATATTAAACTTATGAAACCATAATCATGCATACTATATATATTTTAACCAATTTACAACATATATTCATGCATGAAATATGCTTTTCTATGGTGAGATTTAAAATCTACATGACATACAATATGCACATACATGTTTAATTTAAATATAACATACATCACATGCATAAAATATTTAAATAACACTAATATGAACAAACTTTGACATTCTAAGCAAACAAAAACTAATTTAATACAAAAATAATTAAAAAAATAGCTTGAGGAAGCCTTTGGACGGCTCGAACCCACCCAAACCAGCCCTCTAAGAGCTCCAAAAGAGGCTGAACTGGTCCAAAAATTGTTGAACCAGACCCCATGCCACTGAACTGGTCAAACTAGACTACTCTTGCGAACCAATTCACGTGTGCGCGCATGTCTGGGCTGGGTTGAGTAGCATTGCAACGCTCCAATCCAGCGTTGCAATGCCTTAGCTTCATGAAGAACAGCATTGCAATGCTATTTGGGCAGCATCACGACGCTGCCTGGCAGTGGCTTCTTCTCCAGTTTTTTCAGCTGAGCTTCTTTGCTTCAATCTTAATTACAACCTAGTTTCAACTCTATTGATTCTAAGAAAATTATAGACCCTTTATCATACATTAAGGCTCATCAATCAAGAGCCAGTTACAAATTTAACAACTAAATCAAAGAGGAATAAAATGCCAAAGTTGAATTAGAACCATATCAGTCAACCAAACATGCAATGCTAGAATTTCATCCACCAAACTCAAATTAACGTTAAATGGGTGCAATGCTAGAATTTCACCCACCAAACTCAAATTAACGTCATTGGGTGCTTAAATCATGCTCTGATACCAATTGATAGAGTAAAGAAACATAAAGCAAAAGCTAACATAATCATTAAGCACTCTAATTATACTTAATTTGAGGATAAATCATGCTGAAAAACAAATTTCAACAAATAGAGGGTTTCATTATTTATTCCTTTGAAGATACACTTAATCCTTGTTATATCCACGAAATTGGAACTCCAAATCTCCAGTAGACCACCAAGAGGATCTTCTCTACTATTCTCAACCTTGGATTGAGTGGTGGAAACTCATAATTCAGAGGGATTGAGTGGGGTTTAGAGCGCTTGAAAGCAAAAACTTTTTATGATGACAAATCCTCAAAATTCAAAATACATCAGCCTTCAATATCAGATAATTGAAACATTTATTAAGCTCTAGCATGCAAGCACTCAATATTCAACAATTTGACACTTCAAATTGCACTTAATGAGTGGCCTAGGTGTTGAAATGTGGAGAACTCCACTAAGAAATTGAAATCTTGGATAAATCCACTAATTTCAATTTCAAATTAAATTAAATTAAAAATCAATTTCTGAAATTAAATTTCCTAATTTAAAATTGATTTAATTTAAATAATTAAATAATAATTTAAACACCTAGTTTAAATATGAATTCTATTCATGTAATCAATATTTAAATACCATTTTGAACTCTCCAATTATATTTAATTTCAAAAAAATTAAATGTTTGAATCTGAGCATTTCAAATTGCAAACCCTAATTTCGGATTTGAACACTTCAAATTCGCTCAATATTCTAATCCAAGGTTCAATCTTTTACGATCTAGTAGAGGGACCTTATGGACCTACAGAGCATAAGTTCCAATGATTTGTGATTAATTAGTTAAACTCTTTAATCCAAATTAATCAATATTCGTTAACCACCGAGATACACCACTATAGCTTGATAGTTGCACTCTCCTCACTGTAGATATATTTTTTTTCCACTTGATTTAACCATAATTAGTAAGTTAAACCATCACTGGTTGTTCGTAATAACGACTAGGTCTAATGCTGTTTTACCCTCGAAATTACATCTTGCTCCTTAAGTCTCACTGATCCTATAGTGAACAATAGGTTTGTGATCCAATCACTAAATCGAGTCTTGATGCTTAGAATTATGTGGCAGAAATATGGATGATATGCATTGATAGATTTGCGTTGTGCACTCAAGTTTCCCTAGCGGAATTCAAGTGTAAATTCCTCTGAGTTTCCTGGTAAGTCCAGGGTCGAACAGAGGGACTTGTGAAAATAGTTTGCGTTGGTGATTTTTATGAAGACTTGCGGTAATCAGTTAAATAAATAAATTGTTGGGTTTGTTGTTTGCATTGATGAAAAATAAATAACAAATGCGGGGGAGTTTAAAAAGAGTTTATAAGCGGGAGATGCGATGAATATGCGGTGAATGGGTTGAGAAGGGTTCGGCTAACACTCCCTAAAATGCGTTCATGCTTTGCGATCATGCAACATGCATACAATAGTAAACCACCTCTCGGCGTGAATGCTACGACTTTTAATACTAGAACGCATGCGATGCATGTGCAAAGGTGTCTATAAGGCCTACACATAAACTTCTAATTCTTGTCTACGCGACGATACACAAACAAGGCGACTACATATCATCATACCTATTCCTAGGATGCATGCGATGCAAGTTGACAACAGAGCTTATTTCTAAGTCCCCATCTCTTGTTTATGCAAGCCTAATCTTACTCTTTCGAGTCCAGATTCTAACCTACCTCTCTCGAGACATTAAGGTTCTTTCTTTAGACTCTCTCTCGAGTAACTTTAAAGGGTATTTTACACAACATAAAACAAGACAATCGCAAGCAATAAACTTCCTAGGTCATGTTAGCTTAGTTCTTCTCAACCCATTCGACTAGCTTAGCTACTCATGCGTATTAAGAGAGTGAGCAGATGTAGAAATAGGACTTTCATTAAATATATATGAAGATGAAGTACAAAATAACAATGCAAGTTTAATAAAGAGCATGGTAGCAATTTCTTGTTGCTAGGCGTTTACACTGTTTCTACTCGTGCTCTAAAAATAATCTCGCTTTTGCGAGAGTCGGCCCGCTCTCTGCTCTTACGCCCCAAGGTTCTCTCTCGAGTTGCCCTGGGCGATCTCCGACGCCACCACTCTTCTCTTGCTTTGCCTTAAAATGGAAAGGAAATTATGAATAGAAGCAACTGGTTAACTCGTCAACCGATCAACCCCTTCTCTGAAGAATGTACTTGGTATTTATAGAGCATCCATGGTGAAAGGCGGCTTCTCTCTCCTGGTTGTACAGATGGGACAACTTTAATTCTTGACTGATGCGCCGGATAATTGTCACCGATAAAGCTGAATGTTCTTTGTGACCGTTATCGGCTGTCAACTTAATTTGGATCCGACTGTCATCAGCTTTCTATCCCATCGCTTTTAATTATCCTTTCACCCGGATGCACCTACCATGTTATGCTGACCAAGTTATGGCGATCCTTCTCGGGCGAATGTTTGCGAGCACAATCAACGCAAAGTCTTGCGGTGAAGTTGCGCTCGACCAGTGAATTCCTATGATCGCATGCGTTAATGCATATTCTGCACAAAAATATAAAGATCAGATGTTCTAATGCGTTGGACGCATGCGACCACAATATTATAGAATTTATGTTTAATGGACGCAATTTAACATTTTTCATCAACGCAATCCAACATTGTTTAAGAACTTAGCACTATGATAACGTGCATTTCTGCCCGTTATCAAGTCCCTCTCGGACCAATGAGAGTGTGGGACTCCTTATTCAAGACCTAGAATCACTACTTAAGAGAACTGTCTCTCTATTACCCCTAGGGATGGGTAGAAGTGAATTCTATCTTGCACCCCTATGTCTCCATTTATCTACCCGGTCTTATCCCTAAAATGGGAGGTTTATTGAGTCGGTATTGTTGAGCCAACTTTCACCTATGAAAATCTAAGGATAATCCCGAATAAACAGAAGTTCATAGTCAATTCAGGATTAAGGTTGAGTTACCTAAGTCATCGATTCGAAACAGTCAGTCTTCAATAATAAACAACGTTATAAAGCAAGAGTGATTTATTTCTTGGTCCTGATATTATACAAACTCTTTACATAGGACGCCCCTACTGCATGTCTCCACATGAACGATTCGGGATCACATCATTTGTATTAGATACAAAGTGGGTTGTTGTTACGCAAATTTTATATCTTAAGCATGTGAAAAAATATGCGATACTACTTCTAGATATGCGTTATTTATGAATATTCTTGTAGTATGCCTTGCGTTGTCACAAGTTTTCTTACGTTGGAACCAAATGTAATTCCACCATAAGTTTCTCGGTGTGATTCGAGGTCGAACACAGGGACTGTTTGAGGTTATTGTGGTATGTTTGTGGTATATGCGACCAGGTTTTTCAATCTTTAAAGAGTGTTTTGTACAAGTATATAAAATTGCGGTAAAGTAAAGGAAAGCAGTAAAATAATGCGATAATAAAATAAGTACAGTAAACCTAAGCTGGATGATACAAGATATAGGATTCATGATACAAGATGCTGGGGTTTAGGCTGACTGTGAAGATTATGCAAAGAGCATGGAATGCGGCAGGAAGTCTCGGGTATAAACAGAAAGAGAAAGATAACTAATATAAACAACACAAGTTTCTTAATTGCGTTGAAGCCATAAGTACGGTTTCGTTTTTCTCTTGGTGTACACCTTTCAGTTATCAATCGCACTCCCACATTTCTGTGGTGAATCAGAGACGGACATAATGAATGCAAGCTTGCTTCCCTGTCTGGAAGTACTACTCGCTTTAGTTAACGGATTCTTCTAACCTTCTCTCGATAGATCAAAATAGCATTTTCACTTCTGCTCTCACATGTGAAGATGTCGTCTAGCCTGCTTTAGCTAAACACAGTTATCTCTTTAACACAAATTAAATACTCATTTAATTTATATTAACTACCAGGGGATTAAGAAGACATCATGGAGAAAGTAATTCACGGAGGAATGAAAGTAGACAGAAAATGGAATATGAAAGAAATTGAAACATTTAATATGTCTATTAAGCGTTTGATACATGATGTGTGAATTAAGAGATAAAGAAAGTGGAATACAATGATGAAAAGATATAGAACATATACAAACAAGCACCAACGTCTTGGCACCGATTCGTGTGGAGATCTGCTTGCCGGATTAGATGGATTAGATGGATGGATGAGCTTCCCTCTTAGGCTTGCTCAACCGGTAGTAGGGTTCTCAGCATAGAGCTTCTCGTCGGGTATTCGGCATAATAGAACTGAGACTCACCTCTCGGCCTTGTCTCGTCTTCTTCCCGGATTTCTTCAGTTAAGCACCCAGCTCAGCCTTTTCTCTCAACACTTTAGCAGCAATTAGCCCCATATCCAGCAGCATATCTTTTCTCTAAAATCTATGGGGTATTTATAGGTGAGGATCTTTGACTCCGGCCTTGTGGTCCCCACTTGTTGTTATGGAAATTCCGAAGATGGAGGGATATTATTCCTTCTGTTATGCAATCAGACCGTCAATTCTGCACAATCGTTAGTTGTACACTTGTCTCAATCTTCCGCTTTTGTGTTGCTCAGCTGCATCTTTCGATCATGAGTTCGCATGCGGTGTTGTTTTTATTACCGCATGCGGTTGAAAGTCAGCTCTGGATCGACTATCGCATTGTGCCGTCATTGCGTTAATCGTCTCTTCATTATGGATTGACGGGCGCAATGTGACAGAGATGTGTTGATCAGTTCTTCTTGAGCCTTGAGCGCAAGCGGTGACTTGGTTTCCTGCAAAACAGAGTAAAATCTCATTTTCTTCCATCTTAAAGTTGTTAGTGGGTGTAATTGCGATAATTTATAATTATTGTATTTCGAAGCTAATTTTCATACAATTGAAGCATATTCACTATCTTTTGCCCGCAATATCTATATAAGGCAGTATAAATAACTTGTATTTCTATAAGTTATCAGTTGTATCCAATAGTGTTACCAGAATAAGGTACCCAACCTTATTAATATACTATAAACCGTTTTGGCTATTTATTCGAACTCGATCTATCTATACGTTTCCACATAAAGTCCAAATATTCATGTAATAGTCATGAATTTTAGTTTATTGGATTTAGTCATTATAAGTTCAATTTACAGACTTAACAACAAATTTTATTGAATAAATATCAATAACATCTTTATTGATAATAGAATATGATTACAAAATGCGAGTTTTAAGACATACAACTCAACAGAAAAATATTTAAGGGAATATAAAATACTGAATTAAATCAAGCATAATTAAATTAACAATTGAGTTATCAAAATAGAGATTAAAGCTTCTAGTTCGAAGATACATATCCTTATCACTTGTATACTCTTCAAAACAACACTCAAAATTGAAAGAAGAGAAGGACAGTAGCAAAATAAAGTGAGGGAGGAAACCTCAATATGTTCTGCTTGTCAGTTCTTTTCTAATTATAGGAGAAGACTTAAAACGTGAAATTGATATTCCACTTCCTATTTCATAGGAAGATGGAATTGATTTCTTAAAAAAGGAAATAAATCCTTTGCAAATAATAATAATATTATTATTATTAAATAAATATTAAAAATATTCAATAAAATATTTACCTTCCGCTCCGTTTAATTTTAGATAGTGTTCTAATAGAACATACCAAAACGAATATTTCAAATTTCCAAAATTTTAAATTAACATGTACATATTTAAGCAACCGAAGCAAACCATTCGATTCGGCTGGGTTTGGTTCGATTTGGTTCGTCTGTTTTTCTGTTTTTATTTGCAGCGCTTTTCTGTAGTTCTAAATTGAGTCTAAGCACACAAGGAGTTTTGCCATTATTTTCATGGGCTAAAAGTTTGGGCTTGAGGTTGAAAAATCTGATATTGGGCCGGAGCCCAACTCCCAGGTTCAAGCAAGCCTTCTAGATTTCGAAACGCCGCGTTCTCCTTCCCTATTCCGTTTACGTCCCCTGATTTCGGCGAGATTTCTCGTGCTCGTGCTCGTGCTCCCATGGAACTGAACTGGAATGCTCTCCTGGAAACTCTGCTGAAACTCTGTATTATTTACAAATTGGTGGTAATTTTCATCTCTTCCTGAATCTGCAAGTTTCGTTAGCGATCATGTTGTTCTTTTGCTGCGGGGATGGGAAGCTGGTGGAATGTGGGTTGTAGATTTTCAGTAATTTTCAATGGCTTCTTGAATTTTGATTGCTGAAAGTATGGAGTAGCTTTAACGTTAGAACTATGAGTATGCTGTTATGTTGAATTTAACTGAGCAGAAGGATAGGTAAACCAACCCCGAAATGGCAAAGGATAGGAAATGGAGGCACTAAGGTTACATTATGCCTTATGCGTTTAAAGATGCAAATTGATCGTAGTCTATTTAACTGATTTGAGGATAGAACTACAAATTTTAGTTGTATTAATTAATTGCTGAAAACTATAATTATGTTATTCTTGATCAAATTTTGGTTTGTATGGCCTTTGTTATGGATGTCTGTGATCTCATATTTCTTACTACTTTAGTAACTTAGTTCTATGGTTGAGATTCTTTCATTCTTATCGCGTGACTTTGGAGATTTGGTTTTTGTTGATCAATTCTACGTACTGCGTTTGTCCTGGTAGTTGGTTGGAGCGTGCATGACACAGTTTCCTGTGATACTCTGATCTTCAAGTTTAGCTTTTATCCAATAAGCTCTTCAATGAACATAATGGAAGTAGATTTAGAATCTAGTCCCCATACTTAGCTATTTTTAATTGTTTGATACTCATATTTTAATTTGTTTCATTATAGTCCCTTTAGAAACTATTTGCATTAGTCAGCCAGTAAAATAGTCATATGCATAAAAAAAGTTATCATGACACCGACTGGAAATGGTTTAGTTTCTGTTTATATAGGCAACTGTAAGTAATTTCAAGGCACAACACCAACCTTCACATGTGCGTGCCAGTTTTTCTTCATATTTGACTGGATGGTCAGCGATGGGAACCAAAATGTTATGCTTGTGTAAATATAGTGATTGAATTGAATGAACCATTTTTAATTTTTTTAAAAAAGTACTAGGCGATAACTACAATTATGATTTAATTAATTGAAAACATAAAGAAAGTGTCCGAATCTAAGTAAAATTACGACAATATTATGGATAGAGATCTTGATAAAATTTTAGTTAACCGATTGTTGAAATATATTTTTTTTCTATTTGCCTTAAACAGGAAAATTTCCTGAAAATTATAATGTCATACCACGAGTGATTTAGAAAGTTGCATATTTTAAGTCATTAATTCTGCAGAGATTTTTTTTTTTTTTTTTTTTTTTTTTGGATTTCATATTGAAACGATGAGGAGACCTCGTAGTGTTTATAAAATACATATGTTACTTCTCTCATTGTCAGTTGATTTTGATATGAAATCTATGGGTCATGTTTATCTAATACTCTTAGGAATTTCATGATAACACGCAATTATGAGACCGATGTAAAAGCTAGAAGAAGAATAAAGTTTCTAAAGGGGAGGGACTAAAATTGGGAAATACAATAATTAAGGGGCTAATATAGCAGTTTGGCCGAAATTTTGTATGTAAATCTCCCGTCTCAATGGAATTATAAACTGTCTCCTTATAAATTTTTAATTATATAAACTTTAGAGTTTTAGAACCTTTTAACTTTAAGGTTAATAGTATATGCTTTATGTCAATTAAATTATGTTCATTTAAAGAAAACATTTAGAGTTTATACAATTACGTAAAACGTTTTATTTCTTTATTGCCCCTGCACCAGACCTCTACTGTATGTGCATATATACTTAATTTTTGCAGAAAGAGAGGTTAAAACATGGATATGGATATGCTTATGCTTACTCATAAATGTAGACTGATCGGACAGCATGATCAAAAGCCATCATATGCTTACTATTGCTCCTCTACGTTGTCATCACCAGGGGTTACATTTGTGGCTTTTTGGGTGATTAAATTGCAGCAAAGCAATTACTTGCTTTGATAAGATGTGTTTTGAAGCAATTATATTACTTCTGGAAACTTCTAATCATGATAAAGATATCATGTGGTTGTGTATTGTTTTTGTGGGTTGACTGAATACAATACATCTTGTTTCCTATCCTGTGCTATGTATTAACGAAGGTAGATTAGAAGATATTAGTATATTGGATGATTGGATCTACTCACATATACAAGCCTTCTCTACATGTCTTTAAATAGACTGATTATGCAGAGATAACCGGAGTTAACTCCCTAACCAACCAATGGTAAGTTGCTGTTGTTTAAATAATAGCAGAAGATCAGGAAAAGGCAAAATCCTTTACACTATGCATGTGAAATGAAGTATATGAAAATTGAATAAACAGTAAGAACCGGACAAGTAGAATATTCTTGACGTTTCAAATTAATCCGTTTTCCAAACACTATATAGCAACCTTGTTCATGACTCCATGCTGAAAGAAGTTGTAGTCATGGGTAACTTTTTTCTTAAGTTTTTCCATAGATTTGTCATGTTATTGGTATTAATTAAAATTGATTTATTCGTGTACTGTAGCTGTTGTTTATTAAGATAACCTACTGGCCATAGCTCATCGAAGTTTCATTTATTTTTATACAGGTATTTCTACCATATGACATAGAGGCGGTTAGGTGAAATTTTACAACCTCGCAACTTGAATAGCAATTACATGGTATTTTACAACCTCGCAACCTCGAAATCTAATTGTATTGCTGCTGGTATAAAGTCGAGACTGAGTATGGTTACTGAATATCAATTACATGGTCAACGTCAAGGAATAGTGTGGGAGACATTTTTTCCGGTTGAAATGCAAGGATATAACATCCAATTTTCTAGAGATTCAAATGCACAGCTGCTTGGCTTCACGTTGCTCAACATGGTAACAAGATGATTTACCTGGGTTTTTCATTTGCTTGCACTTGAAATTTTCCGGTCTCACATTTTTCAATTGTGTGCTGTAATTAAACACAATACAAAGTTGTTTCATTTTACGGAATGATTTTCTTATTTTCACGAAAGGAACTCAATTAATAACCCCACGAAGGAATTTAGGGGGAAAAAGAAAAGGAATAACTATTTCAGTGGCCTATTAAATTCATTTGCCGGTCTGTATCATCTTTACAGCTTATATCTCGTAATTATGAAGTCACAGTGAAAACGATCGAGTGTTTCCAAACTAGTCATGTTCATAAGCATAGGGATGTCTCATCTGGGGTTACATGCTCTGAAAATCGACACTAAAATTCTTAATTATTAATGTCTGAGGAGGAATATCTTTTTCTTCTTTTTTCGTTCTGGGGGAAGTAAAAATGATTATTTCTGATGATTATTGAAAAGCAAAGTGTGCTTTGCTTAAAGGGCTAGGGGAGCTGTTTGCGATCAGGCGTTTGCCAGAAATTGTTCTCTGAATGGCTGACCTCTATTACAATACAATACGATACTGTACAGCGAAGCCCGGTTAGTTTATTTCCTTCCTCCCCCACTTTCTGTTTATTTATGTCTGTTTTGAATCAGCCGCGTTACAATTTGCTTACTCTTTTTGGAACCCTTTAACTTAGGCTATGCATGAAATTCCTGCAAGAGACAAAAAGCACGAGAGACAGTTGCAACTTACAAAGTGAGCAATTTAGAGCTTTCTTTTTCCAATTCTTAGTTATATGTTTATATTTGTGTTTCCCTCAAAACCTGTTGAGAAAAATCAGCGAAAGAAGAAGCCAAAATTAGTAGAGATAGAGAGAGGGAAAGTCAGGAGATGTCAGGAAGAAAGGATGTGAAAGAGGAACTTTCATCATCAGTCTCCATAGCTTTCAAAGAGAACCGAATCAGACAAAAGCTTGGGGTTACGAAAAGGATGTTGCTTTTGGGGGGAAAAATAAAATATTAAAAAAAATGAAAAAAAGAAACCAGGAATCTCACTGTATACATTGCCTTTTACAGCCCTCAAAGCCCCCACTTTTCATCATTCTTTCACCGCTAAAATGATTAGTCATATTTACTATCCCAACTAAAAGTCTTAAAAGACACCTCTCTGCCTGAACTGAACTGGAGAGAGAGGGACATCACTTCTACTAGAAAACCTAACGCCCAAAAAGAAGATGAAAATTTTTCTGTTTCCCCCTCTTCCTCTTGTATTGGAATATTGACCCATCTCTCTCTCTCTCTCTCTCTCTTTGAAAATTACAAAGAAGCTTCTTTCCTTCTCTTCCATTCCTTCTGTTCACTCAACTTTCGTTTTCTTTTCTGCACGAATACGAGTGTAATATATATACATGTAATAATATATATATATATATATATATATAATGTATTTCCATGGGTCACTCTTATTGGACTTAGGCGTTACATTACATGTTGAGATGAAGCAACTCATTTGACTTTTCTTTTCCATTTTCTGTTATCTTTTTGACTTGTCAGCTAGTCAAAATTTTCAATTCAAATAAACAATCAAAGATGTTATTTATACTGTTCTAGCAAAATTGTTTACTGTTTACCTGTTCATTTTATATCCTCATTACTTGACCTTATGCTTGATTAGATATTTCTGCAATATAAAAAAAAATTAAGAATGTATTTGATAATACTTTTTAGTAATTAATATATGGGTATCTGATTTCTTTTTTGTCCCTTTATTTACCTGTTGATTGTTTTTACTTTTTAGAGGATTAAAGAAAAATCTGGAAACGAGAAGAGCAGGGAAGGGTTAAAAGGTACAACAACTCCATCAATTGATTCTTCTACTTGTTTTTTTCTTTTTTCTTTTTTTCTTTTTTCTTTTTTCTTTCTTTTTTTTTTTTAATATTTTTTCCCTTTTTTTCTTTTGGCCTTTGAACCATAACAACTACAATATTTTCCCATCTCTGTCTACCTGTGGCTACAAAAGTCCAAAAGCTTCTTCCTGCCTTCAACGATTTCATCAATGAAATCATCAAGTTGGCAAACAATATTCTCAGCTCCAGATCTCAGTACCCCAAAACAAGCTCTCAAATTCTCAACTCTTTCTCTAATTCCAATCTCTGTTTCCCATTCTACCACGCCTTGCGACCCCATCCCCACCCTCCTCTCCAATTCCGCCCTTAATTCCTCCATCGCCATCTTCGACCTCCTAAACTCGTACAGCAAAATCCCAGGCCTTCCGTTCATCTGGTTGATCTCTCCGGCGACTCTCTCCTGCAATCTCGCCGTCGATATCATGAAAGCTGAACCGAAAAACAGACACCCTTCATACCCTCCTCTTACGAAATTCGATTCCGGCCAACAGTAAACCAGCCCGTAGAGCAAGATCATTAGGAGGAGTGAGCTCACATTTCTCATTGCGTACAGAACTCCCCTGAATCCATTGAATCCATTCAGCTTTGATTCGATCGATACTTTCTCATCGAACCTCAGAGATAGCGGTTGAATTCTTGCTTCCATCAGTGCTCGATTCTCCTCTTCCAATCCCACCGCTTCTCTTCGACACCCTGATATTGCCCTAATTACCTGTATTTCAAGAGTTCGAAGTCTCTTAGATTATGAACCCAATGCTTCCAAACAAAACAGAACAGAATAAAACAAAACAAAACCGAGAAAACAAACACACAAGCAAAATTTAGATTGGATTATGATTTCTGAGATGGACCTGGCGAGAAAGTTGGGGACTCAGATGGCGATGAGCTTCGAGAGAGGAAGTGATATTGAACCCAGCAGAGTAGAAATTTTCGATTCCGGAAATGCCTGATTTGAGGACATGACAGGCATCCCACAGCTTAGAACTCTCATCCATGTACTCATCCAACCACTTCTCCCCCACAGGCAAATGAAGCTTTTGGACAAGAAGTGTCAATTGGGAATGAAATGATCGGAGTAGTGAAAGAACCCTTTGAAGGAATTGGATTGACATGAAATTATTTGAAAGGTAAACCCGTTCAAGATCATCGATCCCTCGAGTCAGAAAAGTATAGAAGCCATTGACAGAGTTGGTGGAGGAGGGATCCATTGTGACCTTGTTGGAACTAAAAGGAAAAGTAGAGAGAGAGAGAGAGAGGGGGGGGGGGGGGGGGGGGGGGGGGGTAGAAGTAGAAGAGGGGAAGAGGGAGAGAAAAGGTTATTAAGAAGGCTGGTATTTAAATTGCATTGAGAAATTAAAAGGAAGGAATGGGAAGAATGGGAATTAGAAACCCAATTCTATATCTTTTTAGAAGCTCAGGTTTCTAAGGTTGAAAAGGATTGTTGGGAGCAATGATGGGTGTTTCCTATAGGGGGGAAAGGATGATTGGTAATATGCCATTTTCATTGTTAAATGGGCAGAAAGAAAGAGAACCCAAAAAGATATTCTAAAATTCTCAGATATTAATTAATTTGAAACAGTAAGAGAATTTATGCAGAGGAAGAGGGAAATAATTATAAAAAAACCCCGAAAAGTGAATAGAGGGAAAAAAATCACCTAAACTAAAGTTTTGGCACATTGGACCACAAATTCCCTATGAACTCCCTTCCAATTTCTTCCTTTTATCCTCTGCCCTTTAAAGTAGCTCTCATTTATTATTTTTCCATACATAAAGTTCAGAGAGAGAGAGAGAGAGAATGAGTGAGAATAGTTGTGGCATTTAAGTATTGGGAATTTTCGTATCTTTAAGAAGTGAGATTTGAGTTTTTATTGGGTTGGGAAAATGATTTAATCAAGAGGATTCAACAAGTTTTGATCAGAGTGCTGTTTGGCTTCTTGTTTCCCTATTTTTCTTTTCAATTCCCTCGAGCAACTGAATTTTGCTTCTTTAATCTTCAATCTTCCATTCCATTGAAATTTGTGGGTATGAGAGGGAGAGAAGGGAAGCTTACTCTTATTATTATTATTGTTGTTTTTTTTTAATAATAATCCTAGATTTTCTTAATTTCTCTTATTTTCTTTCATTCATTTTTTAAAAGAGTGAATTTGGAATGATGAGGTTCCTTGTATGTAATGCATTTTTGCAACTTTCTACTATGCAGAATCATTCTTTTTAGGTCTCAATATTTTTTTCCCCTTTTCCTCGTTTTTTTAATTATTTGTATTGCCCTTTATTCTTCGAGGGACAAAATGGATATGCTCATCTCCCCAAGTCCTCCAGGCCACCCCCCTTCCCTCAACTAATGTTATATGTGTATATATATAAAATTTTATCCCACACTATAAAGTTGCATTAACCTTCAACTTTTTAATTCATATGATGTCATTCAATTTGAATTTAAGAATTGATAACTAAAAAATAAAGTCTACGTGTTGATAACTAAGCTTAGTGAATTTTCACTATATGATCTATTTTGTTAATAGTTGTCTTTTTTAGAGAAAGAAAACCCATTTTTTCCAAATCCATTTTTGTGTAAAAGGAAAATATTAAAATTCAAACCTTTTTCTTTTTCTTTTTCTTTTCCTTTTCTTTTTTATTTTGAATTATATGGTCCAAATTTTATCCTCAATTTGAGAGAGAGAGAGAGATCCCATTCACAAATAAGCCCATAACTTTGGTAGGTCTTAACTGCGACCTATCAACTGCAAATCTACAAATGAAATTTCATGGGTACGATTAGATGGGTCCCAATTATTTCTTCTATCTTTACCCCCTACAAGTCGATTTACTAAACTATAATTCCAGTTTCTTCTTTTTTTTTTTTTTTTTTTTTTTTTTTTTTTTTTTTTTTTTTTTTTTTTTTTTTTCAGTTCAACAAATTAAACTGTAGCTGTACCAGAATTATTCATATAATATTTAATCTTAAATTTATTTTTCTTGAATTCTTAGTCTTAGGACTGTGGACCTTGATATCTTAACTGTATTGGTATTAGTAAAGATATATATATATATTTAAGTGTATATAAAATAATTTAAAGAATGAATTAATAAAAGGAGTGGCTGAGTCGAGTGCTCGTGGGTTTTTGAAGAATGGGACGTGTGGAGAGTATGTTGGTCTTTTGAGATTTTCATTGGAAAGTGAATTATAAATAAAGTAGGCAAGGTTGCATTATTTAAGGGTATTGATTTGGGCACCCTCCCCTTTCTTTTCTCCTTATGCCGCACTTCCTCTCCAACATTACTTCGTAACCCTGCCTGTCCTTTATACTTTATTTTCTTCTCTAAAATAATTTCTAGAGTTTTTCTATGCGAAATTTAAAATTTTCCTTTTCACCTTTTTTTTTTTTTTTTACCTTGTATTTGACTCGGTTAATTGACTCTCAACTAGTAATCTTTTCAATTTTTATTAAGATTTATGGTTAGTTATGGACATTCTTACTCGCAAGACTATTTTTATGGTCATCGAGTTTGGGAGACTCCTTTTCTGCCTAGTTTTGTGAGTTGTCACAAGGTTAGTTGGGACAAAAAATGTGTTACTGAGGGTTTTTATTTTTTGGCCTCTTTGTTAATGTTTTCTTTCCTTGTTTTTGGTCCGATTCATGTTTGATAACTATTTGTATTATTATTATTTGCATACAGTAAGTTTTCAAAATTAGATATCTAAAAGTTATGGTATATTTATTTTGCACGTTAATGTAAAAAATGAAAAAAAAAAATTATGTTTTGGATAAAAATGAAAACAAAAACAAATACTTGAGATCCGTTTGATATCGACTTGATTTTTTGTTTTTTGGATTTTGAAAATTAAGCTTATAACTACTTCTCTCTTAAATTTATATGTTATATTATTTGATAAAAAGAATTCGAATACTTTTTTAAAAAATGTAAAAATCATAATTAGAAAATTGAGAGAAGACAAACATTAATTTTAAAAATGCAAATCAAAAAACGAAATGGATATTATTTTGAAGTTTATAATTTTTTTACATAATTATGGAATTTATATGAAAAATAAGAAATAAAAATAAAAACAAGAATAATTATTGAACATTTCTATTTCTCAAACATAATATACATTGAAACTTGGAAACAAAAAAGCTAGAAACATAACTATTATCTAATAGGCTAAGGTTCAATTTGAAATTGTTGTGACTTTTAAATAATTAATAATAGTTGTGTTTTAAAAAATAAGTTTGGTAAATTTCAATCTTAGATGTGAAAAAAAAATATTTATAATAGAGATAAAATGGAGATTTTTTATTTAGTTAGATTAAGATAGTTTGGAATTATTGTAATTTTGAAAATAATTGTTGGCAATTGTGCTTTAGAAAAAGTTAGTTGTTAAAGAAAGTAAACTGGTGTTTGATAAATTAACTTGAAAGCTAAAAAAAGTATATTATAATGTTTGATAAATAGATATTAAGGCTTCTCGGTAATCGTTTAGTTTTTTGTTTTTGTTTTTATATCCATATTTCTACAATCATATGCATCTTTTTTTAAGTACAATAGTTAAAATTCCCAATCAAATTTTAAAAACAAAAACAACTTTTGAAAGGTTTTTTTTTTTAGTTCTCAAAATTTGGCTTTGTTTTTTTAAACTATTGATGAGAAATAGATAACAAGGAAAGAAATTTAGAAGTGGAAGTAGTGTCTGTAGGTTTAATTTTCAAAAACAAAAACAAAAACAAAAAATAAACAAACTGTGCCTAAATTATTTAGTTTAGATATAACAAATGAAATAAATCTATTTGATAATGTATTTTTTTTAATAATTTAAAATTTTAAATAATTGTTTGGCATGAGATATTTTGTTTGCTTTAGATTTGTTTTTAAATATTAAGGGAAATGGTTTTATATTTTTCTAAAAAAATTAATACGGTATATATATATATAATATATATATATATATATTTTAAATGGAGGGATATATTTGATTAGACGAGAAAGAAATATATATTACATAAAATAAATCTTAATTAAAGGATAAAATTGAAAATTTAAAACTAATTAAAAAATGTAACTGGTTTGAGGAGAATCTAAAAGTCGGAAGCAAAATGATTTAAAAATAGGTGTGAAATGGATGTGTTTCTAAAACAGTAAATTTCAATCTGTTTACCACTAATACCCCTCCCAAAAATAACCCCGGACGCACCTTAACACATGAAATTGATCTTACAAGCTACTGTACATATATTTTAGAAACTAATAAAATTGAAAAAGTGTTTTTATTTTAAATTATCTTACCAAACACTAAAAACAGTTAAAATTTCTACATAACCACTTACCCCTCCAAAATCAACCCCCAATCCATACTAATAGAATCAATAGACAATTTTTTTTTTAAATTGTATTTTAATAGTTACAGTCAAAGAAAACTAGGAAAGGAGTTGATATTGAGATGAAATGAAACCAATTCTAAAGACACCAGAATAAGATTCAACCAAAAATACATTATCTATGTATCTCTGATTAATAGGGAATCATTTTTGAAGGCATCAGGTTTAAATAACATACCATTTTAGTGAAAGAAACCAAGAAAACCACTTAAAATGCCCAAATTCTGCCTATTAAGATTGAGGTAGCTGAGGATTTAGGATCTGCAAAATGGTAAAGGGTTGTTTGGTTATAAAAGGTAAAGTTGAGTACCTCTCTGATAAATAATACAAAAGAAAGGAGAATACATTATTTGAGGATTCCTTCCAAAGCTAAACCCCACTACTTGGAGGGATACAATTTAAGTATAAGGCACCCAACAAAAAATAACACAAAAAATTTGAAATTGATGAGGATGCATGATTAAAGTGAAAATGAGAATATTTTGTAGGTTAAATTACATTTATAGTACCACTGCTTAGTTTAGTTTATATACCTTTTAAAGTTGCTTAGTTTGGTTTAGTCCCAAGTGTTACTATCACTTCTAAAGAAAAAAAAAGGTTGTTATTGTCATTAGGTACTAACATTAATCCCACTTAGTAGTTAAAATAAGCATAGGTTCTATAACTCTGACATATAATTTATATTATCAAAGATTTGATTCTCTCACTCTACATATTATCCAAAAAAAAAATAATTAATTCTACTGGATATATTAACTCTTACTTTAAATCAGACTTGGTTACTTTATATAAATGACATATTTTATAAGCTTTTATGGGAGGATGAGGATGATAATAGAATTTAGACAACAAAATTGAAAGTTCACATTTAATAAAAATTATATAAGTAGATGGATTGAACACACAAGGGTAAAATAATGCATATTTAAGTCTAGTTTTTGAATTCTAAAGTTTGTGTCATTTAGTCTATGAATTTTAGAAAATGTCTAAATTTTTTTTTCTAAGAATGTCTAATCCATCTTTAAACTTTCAGTTTTCTATTTAATAGTTGTTTGAACATTTTTTTAACTTTTAAATTTATATCCAGTAGATGCTCAAAATTCAAATACAAACTTTTAAAAGTTTAGAAAATGAATAGGTAATTTAACATAGTGTGTTGCATTGAATGAGAATGTATACTCAAAATGAGGGCCTGAAATAATGAAGTGGGGTCCATGATTGAACTAAAAAGTAAGCAAAATGGATGGCTAGATTTGAGTGGGGAAGATCACTTTCATCATCATCACTGTGGTTAGCCCTTAGGAAAGAAGTCCCTATGGGGAAGAAGAATGTTTCACTTTCTTCTTAATGGCCTTAGATGGATACAACTGGATGGTCCATAGCTTCTCAATACATGAAAATGATACAAAGGAATATTTTCTTCATTTACATATATATATTTATAACTTACATCATTGGGACATCTTTAATTCTTTATCTTATTATAACTATTACACTATTATCTCTTTTCAAACTTATTATTGTGTCATACATACACACATTTTTTTTTTGTTAGGATAAAATTCTATTCTTCTGACACTTTATTAATTCTTTTTTTGAGATTTGATCCATCTTTCATGATTAGTGAAAGATCTAGTTTCTTCTAAATTCAAGTAGTCTAGATTTGCTTTTATTATTAAACTAATCAATGTTTTTAAAAAATCCTTTGTATTTTTGGGTGAGATTTCAATTCTATTCTTATACTTTTTTTTTTAGTGGCATAGTATCTAAATATCTTAAAGATTAAAGGTTGAATTATGTTTGAACTTTGCAATTTACGTCCATCTTTAAATTTTCAAAATTATAAATTTATTTTCAGAATTTTTTAGTTAATTTATAAAATTCGTAGGTCTACGAAATATGAAACTAAAAGTTTGAAATTCTATAGACATACAATTTAAATTTATATATAATAGATCGATTAATTTTATAAAAATGTTGGCATTTCCGAGACCTATTAAATACAACATTCAAAGTCGAGACGTTTGAGATACGAAATTAAAAATTTTGAGATATATTAAACACTTGTGAAATTTAAAAATCAAATGAATATAAACTTTAAATTTCGGTGATTAAACTTGTAACTTAACCTATCTTAAAAGTCATGAATTAATTCATTGAATATTTTTAGATTTCTCTAATAATAAAACAAATTATATGAAGGAAAAAAAAAAGCTTCATTGGGTCAAATAAAATTTAATGAATACTTTGGGATATTGGGAGAGGAAAAGAAGTAAGAATATGGAAAGGGAGAATAGCCAAAGAGGTGAGAGGTTTGAGATGCTAGTCTTTTGACAAGTTGCTTACCAATTATTAATTTCCAATTAGTTTTTTTCTTTTTAAAGATTTTTTCGTTTTTAGGGGACCACTCATGGTTCTTTTCATTCCTTCCACTACAATAGTGTTTAATGAAGATAAGGTAAGGGATTCCTATTTATAAACACCCAATTTTTTAAAAGTAATAATAATAATTTTTTTAAAAAAAAAAAGATAGAAAATATACCAACTTTGTCTATAAAGAAGTAAAGTTTGATAGTAGTTTCCTCTTGATTTGGTTACATGTGAAGGAATTGAAAATGGAGTGCAAGTTTCTTTTCATGTATAATTAAATGGTAATAGAAATCAGTAGGTGTACCAAATTATTCTAATTAGGTTGTCATAACTATAACATTTATCATCTAACTGTTTCAAAATTTATTATGTAACGTCATTAAAATGTCAATTCAACAAAACTTATGATACAATAAATAGATGAGAAAAAAAATATCCTACAATTGTTTTTTTTCACCTCTTAAATGTAGATACTTAATTTATTTACATTGTCAATATATATATATATATATATATATATTTCATTTCTATAATTTTTATTGCTATTTATTTTAGTATAACAAATAGAGTATACAAATTTGATCTTCTGACCTTTAGAGTATGTATCAACTATTGTCAAGTTTATTTTATTTTTATATTAATTTCTAAATATTTTAATTCAATGAAACAAGGAATAAGTTATAACAATGTTATATACATAAAACTCTTCCTAACACTTGGAATGTTAACCCTTTTTTTTTCTCTTCTCCTTTTTAGTGAGAGATGTTCATATCTTTTACCCTTTGAAATTTTCATAGTTTTTTTATTTTTCAAATCATTGTGTATGAAAAAAGAAAAGGAAAAAGAAAAGAAATAAATAAAACATAAAACAAAAAAACGACAACAGAGCATTTTAGATAATATTTGGCATCGATTTAATTTGATCAATGTGTTTTTGAAAATATAGGCACCAACTAACATTTCTTTTACTAAGAAAAGAAAAATCAAGATTTTTTTAAAACTGTTCATGTGCACTTTTAATTATACTATTATTTTAAGGGTTGTTAAAAAGATAAAAAAAAAAAAAAAAAAAAAGAAGCTATTTCAATCAATTAAAAGTTATATATTTTCGTATAATATGGGCATGTTTTGCAATATTTGTTGTTGAGATTTTGTTTAATTATTTAATTAAATGTAAGAAAATAAATTGTTCCAAACATACATTAAAATTTAGATTAAAAAAGCATACATAAAAAACAGTGTTATTTAATATATTTTATTTTAATTAATCAACTAACAATGAAAATAAAAGTAATTTCATGATCATCAATTAAATTATTTGCAAAGTAATAATTGTTAACTCTACAATGAGTTTTAGAATTTTTCCTAAGTTGTCTAATAATTGAATTGGGTTTTATTTCTCTAAGAAATTTTAATGAGTTGTTTTAAGAAAAATGAGTCCATTTATTTATAAATATAGCAAAATGTTATTATCTATAGAGTGATAGACTTCTGTTGCTATATTTGAAAATATTTTTAGTAGTTTTACCATTTAAAATAATTACCCAATTTTATTTTTAGCTATAATTCACCTAAAAAGAACAAAAGAAAAGTAGCTATAATTCAGATAATTTAAATTTTTTTTTTTTTTTAAAAAAAACTTTACTTTTTAGCAAGCAGTTTTTGGTTCAAATATGTTCTTTATTTTAAATCATGTTTTGGTCCAATATTTTTTTATTGTTAGTTTCTTTAATCATTAATTTGAAATTTCAAACATTGTATTATAATTTCTAAATTTTAAATAAAATAGTATTTTAGTCATTGTCATGAACTTTTCTGCAATCATCTTACAAAAATTTAGATTTATTTTGAAAGTAGCCACCATTTGTTTCACTTATATGGCTTCAAATAGTCATATTATTTCTATAGACATAATGGGTAGAACAATTAGACACATGAAAATTCTACAAAATAATTAATAAAAAAATTAACAAAAATACTAAAATAATTTATATATATATATATATATATAATTTGAGAGCTCAAACATAGAAATGTAAAATGACATTTTTGAGTTAAAGGCAGTGGATGGGCTACTGTTTAGCAATATGAGGATTGAGGAGTATCTAACATCAAATCCTAACCTCTAGGAAATTGATGGCATATTAGCTATAAAAATAATTACCAATTATTATATCAAAGTTTCCTCTCCATTCAAAAAAGATTTTGCTGTCTTAAAAAAAAAAAAACAAAAAAAAACAAATTCAGTCCATAAAAACATCACATCCTTCATTGAAAAGAGAGAAAAAAAAAAAAACAACATAAAAGAAAATAAATATCCCCTCTTAGGTAATATATAGTAGGAAAAATATTGAACTGGGTGGTATATCAATTAAAACACTAAACAAATAATTGTATCAATTTAAATTTTGAATTTTCGTGAGTATATCAATTTATAAATTCCATTATGTTTCATTTGAATAGATATAATATAAGATGTAACATTTTATCAACTAAACCCTTAAACATTCATTAACGAATGGATTTAGACTCAATTAATATATATATTTTTTAAATCATTCATGTATCAATTTTAATTGTCTATTTTGCTAATCCAACATTTAAAGAAGTTTGCCCATGTTAAGATTGGATGCATTGATAATTTTCAAATACAATCCTAGTAAAAAAAAAATCCAAATTATTTGATATAATTTAGAAGTATAATTGAAATAATTAGAATTTTGACACGATACTTTTCAAATAAAATCTAAAAAATGGTGTAAATTGATATACTATCAAAGTCATGAATTTGAATTGATATAATTATTAGTTTATAAAGATTTTAATTAATATATCTTTTAAAAGTTTAGAGGGATAAATTGGTATTTTTCAATATAACATTGTAAACGAAATGGTTAATTAACAATGCTCTTCTTTTTAAGAATAAGTTTATTTACCAATATTATATATATATATATATATTATTTTTGATTTCTTAGTAATTTGAATAAAATAATTATCTATTAAATGACTGATTTGTTAATTTAGCTAAAGATTTTTAATAACATTCTTGAAAGTAGGGTTTATGAAAATATATTAGTAGACAAGCTAAAGAACTCCCGACGCATAAATAAGTGCAAGGAACTCCTGATGATTAAAGAAGCCCGTCGGGCGTAAAGAAGTGTGTCAAGAGTTCCTAAGGAACTCCCGACAATTAAAGAAGCGTGTTGAGAGATAGGGAATCTCCTGTTGTTCTAACTAATGAGAGGGAAATAAGAAAAATGGGAAGTGTGTCCATTTCATTCTAGAAAACTCTATATAAATACATATCTTAAGTCTAAAAATAGATTCCACAATGTTAGCAACTAATTCCACTAACTCCACAAGAATAGGAACTTAGACTTGACTACAACTAAAAATAACTTCAACTATTTCCTAGAAAATAGGAATTGACTAGATCAACTCAAAAACTAATTTGCAGTTTTGAGTTACTAACATTCTCCTCCTAACTCAAATACTGCAAATACCTAACTTGCTCCTAAGAGCTTGGAAACGACTCACTAAAAAAGACTTAGTGAAGATATCAGTTATTTGCTCTTTTGAGCTGCAATGTACTAGTTGCACTTCTCCTTTCTTCTGCATCTCTCTCAGAACATAATACTTGACCTTAAAATGTTTGGTCATTCCATGAAAAACTGGATTCAATTAAATGGCTAGAGTGGCTTGATTATCTGCAAACACCTCCACACACTTTTCCTACTTCAGATACAAGTCATGCATCAATTTCTTCAACCAAACAGCTTGGTTGACTGCTGTCATCGTTGCAATGAACTCAGCTTCTGCAGTTGACTGAGCCACTATATCTTGATTTTTTGAACACCATGAGAAACATCCTGAGCCAAAAGTGAAACAATAGCCAGAGGTGCTCTTCATATCATCTAATAACCCAGCCCAATCACTATCTGAGTAGCCTTGCAACTTAAAATTTTCAACTTTACTAAATTTGATCCCAAAAGATAGTGTGCCTTTTAGATATTTCATAACCCTTTTTCCAGCAACCATATTATTCTTGCTTGGACAGTGAAGAAATCTAGATAAGACACTTACAATGTACATAATGTCAGGCCTAATAGATGTGAGATACATGAAGCATCCAACTAAACTTCTATACACATTCTCATCGGTAGGTTCCTCTCCATTATTCTTTTGTAACTTCTTCTTCTGAATCATTGGAGTGTTCACACTCTTACACTCCTCCATATTGAACATCTTCAATATCTCTCTTACATACTTCTTCTGACAGAGGAGCATTTCATTCTGCCTTTGTTGAATTTCCATACCTAGGAAGTAATGCATCGGACCTAGATCAGTCATCTCAAACACCTTCATCATTTCTTTCTTGAATATCTCTATCTGAACATCATCACTTCCCGTCACTAACAAATCATCTACATAGAGAGATACAATCACAATAGCAGTACTTGATTTCTTCACATAGAGTGTGGATTCACTTAGAATCTTCACAAAACCCAAGTTCAGCAAGTGATCATCCATCTTGTTGTACCATGCCCTAGGAGCTTGCTTCAACCCATAGAGAGTCTTCTTCAACAAATAGACCTTCTACTTTTGTTTTGGTATGATGAATTCGTCTGGTTGCTCAACATAGATCTCTTCTTCTAACACTCCTTTTAGGAATGTTGACTTCACATCTAGCTGATACACCTTCCATCCATGTTGGGCTGACACAGCTAGTAGGAACCTGATTGTGTCCATTCTTGCAACTAGTGCAAATGTCTCAAAAAAATCAATTCCCCAGACTTGTGCATACCCTCTTACCACTAACCTGGCCTTAGGCTTGTTCATAGAGCCATATGGGTTCAATTTGGTTTTGAAAACCCATTTAACTCCAATCACTTTCCTGTCTACAGGCTTCTCCACTAACTCCTATGTATTGTTTTTCTCTATCATACTCAACTCTTCCTTCATTGCTTTCATCTATTTCGTATCTCTTTTAGCTTTTTCATATCCTGCAGGCTCTAATGCAGCTATACTACTTCTTTCATACACCTCCCTCAATAGTCTAGGGATTCAGAGAGACTTCTTGTTGCTTCACCTCTGCTTCTTTTGTCCAGTCCCACTTCTCATCCTCCAAAAACTGAACATATCTGCTAATCACCATCTTCTCTATGTGAGGTTGATAGATCTTGTAGGCTTTGGACACCATGCTATAGCCTACAAAGATTCCTGGTTCGGCCTTCTCACTCAACTTGTCTCTCTTCACCTGTGGAACATAAGAAAAACGCAAGCAACCAAACACCTTCAAATTTGTCAATTTTGGTTTAGTACCAAACCAAGCTTTATAAGGTGTCTTCTTCTCCAATACCCTCGTAGGTAGTTTATTTAATAGCAAGATTGTTGTGTTTGTTGCTTCAGCCCAAATTCCTTTGGCAAGTTATTCTCATGCAATAAGAATCTTGTCATTTCGATAATACTCGTGTTCTTCCTCTCACTGACTCCATTTTGTTGTGGAGAATATGGAGCAGTGAGCTGATGCTCTATCCCAACTTCTTCACAGAAGGAATTGAACCTTTGCGATGTATATTCAACCTCATTATCAGTCCTCACCACCTGAATCTTACAGCCACTTTGATTTTCAACCCATCTCTTAAACTTCAGAAACACTTCAGCTACTTTAGACTTATGCTTCATGAAATATATTCAACACATTCTGGTATAGTCATCAATAAAGATAATGAAATACCTACTACCATTTAGTGAGAGAGTTGGTTGAGGTCCACACAAGTCAGTGTGGATGAGCTGCAACTTCTCAGTTACTTTCCATTGTGACTTTTTGAAAGGCAGCCTTGTTTGCTTCCCTGTTAAACAAGCTCTGCAGTTTGTTTTCAACTCCTCCAGAACTGGTACTTCTACTGCCATCTCATTCTTCTACAGATACTGCAACCTTTTTTTGATGAAAATGCCCCAACCTCTTGTGCCATAACTCAGTGTCATTCACTTGACACTTGAAAGTTTTCTGCTCTTTCTCGAGTGGATCCAACAAGAAGCTCTTGTGTTGTATCTTTATTTTGAACAACTCATTCCCATTGGAATCAGAAATGAAGCACTTTCCTTCTTCAAACAACACTTTGAATCTTTTCTCTACTAATTGACCAACGCTTAACAAGTTTTGATCAATTTCAGGGATAAACAACACTTCAGTAATCAACTTGGTTCCAGCACAACTCTCTATTGACACTGTGCACTTCCCCTTTACTTCTAGATACTCACAGTTTCCTATCTTCACCTTTGACTTGAATGACTTGTCAAGGTCCTTGAACACCTCTTTGTCACTTGTCATGTGATTGGTACACCCACTATCAACCAACTAGCCATTACATTGAGTGACTGATGAGAAACAAGTAGCCACAAAGAGTTGATCTTCTTCTTGCTGTACTACAACATGTGCTCCTCCTTGCTGTTGAGTTTTTGCTTCCTTACAAAATCGTTCAATGTGTCCCAATAAGTGACATCTTCTACACTTCATTTGGCCTTCTCCAGCATCTAAAATGTGGATGATTTTGCTTCCCACAGTGCTTGCATGTACTACCAGCATCCTTTGTAGCAAACTCTGAGCTACTGTTGCCACTTCCCTTTTTCCCTTTCCCTTTCTTCTCTCTTCCACCTTCTCCTTGCTGCACTCTAGCTTTCAATGCCCCTTCAATGCTTCCTTCTTGTCTCATCAACCTCCTCTGTTCTTGTGCTTGTAAAGCACTAACCACTTCTATCACATTGAGTGTTGAGAGGTCTTTAGTATTTTCTAAGGAAGCAATGGTTGCTTCATATCTCTCAGGTACTAAAACTAGAATCTTGTGAACCAATCTATTGTCAGATAAATTGGTTCCTAATGCTCTTTCCTTGTTAGCAATCCCAATCAACTTATCTGAGTACTCTTTAATGGACTCAGAATCCTTCATTTGCATTCTCTCAAATTCTTGCACCAAGTTCAACACTTTCATGCCTTTATCCTCTTATCACCTTCTTACTCACTTTTGAGGAACTCCCAGATCTCCTTTGTTGACTTCAAGGCCATAATTCTGTTGAATATGGCAGGAGACACGGCTGCATATAGGCAAGCTCAAGCTTTTTCCTTCCTGGTGACCCTCTCCTTGTGAGTCTTGATTTGATGTATTGTTGAGTTATCAGGAAGTGGAGCAATCCCATAGTCTTGCTCAATTGTTTCCCAATAATCACAACCCTTCATGTAGGCTTACATTCTTATAGCCTATGTCTGGTAGTTTTCACCATCAAACATAGGTGGAGCCAATGAAGAAAGACTATTTGATCCTAATTCCATCTCTAACAACTCTCATAGGTGTATCACTCAGTTTCTCTCGGAGATATTTCACTGATTCTCACTCATGGATCCCTTAAGAATTGAGGGCTATGATACCACTATTATTCTAACTAATGAGAGGGAAATGAGAAAAATGGGAAGTGTGTTCATTTCATTCTAGAAAACTCCATATAAATACATATCTTAAGTCTAAAAATAGATTCCACAATGTTAGCAACTAATCCCACTAACTCCACAAGATTAGGAACTTAAACTCGACTACAACTAAAAATAACTTCAACTACTTCCTAGAAACTAGGAATTGACTAGACCTACTCAAAAACTAATTTGCAGTTTTGAGTTACTAACATCTCCCAACGCCTCTTTTAATCGTTGGATCTCCAAACGTCCGTCGAACGGCGTCGGGAGATCCCATCTGGTAAAAACCAGATCCCTCTTCCCCATTCCCATTCTTCTCCATTACTTAAATTTTAAAACTTTAGCGCCTCCCCCCTTCTCCGTCGCCTCCTTCCTTCCTCTTCCCTCTTCGCCCCCGCCTCCTTCCCCTTCCCCCTTCGCATCATCGTAGGCCCCTTCTTCCCTATTAACCCTTTCATTTAACCCAAACTAAAAATCCCTTCTCTTTGCATCTCTTCTCCATTTCTTTTGTCGTTCATTTCTTTGTCGTCGTCGTTCCATTTCTTGTCGTCCGCCGCTCCGGTGTCCTTCGCAAGCTTTCAACAGGTTCGCTCACATCCCTTTCATTTTCTTTCTCTTATTTTGTGAATTCAAGTCATTTTAAAATTTCTCATGAATTTGAAATTCGATTAGTCTTTGAAATCCGATTACTATTGCTTTGATTTATTGTCATTTAACATCTATCTCATTTGTTGTTCTTTAAATTAAATATAATGTTTCTAGCATATGGTTTTTTTTTTCTTTCTTGTTGCACTAATTGATATTGACCCATTTCATTACGTTACAATTTCTGATTGTAGATATTATTGGGGATTGTAGATGTTATTGTGAATTGTGGAATATGGATGTTACATGTAATTAATATTATGGATGTTATTGTGAATTGTAGATTATGGATGTTACAATTTGTACAATTTGGTGGATTGAGTCTTTTTTTTTCTTTTAATTCTTAAGGTTAGGGATTTAGTGACTTGATTGACTAAAATTAATTAAAAATACATTTCAAATTTACTATGATGTTTATGAGAGTTTTATGTGTGTTCATTCTTATTTATGAAGTTTGAATATGTTGTTGGCGTGGGTAGAGTTTGATTATACTCGTTTTGTTCGTTTTGTCGTTGAATTTGGAGTTTTTGTGTGTTTATGAATGTTTATGAAGTTCGAATGTGTTGTGGGGGGTGGGTCAAGTTTGGTTTAGATTGTTTTGGGGAGAAAGTTTAAGTTTTATGTTCTTGTTTATGAGTTTAGTTTAGATTGTTTATTTATGAAGTTTGGTTGGACGATTATGACATTTGTGAATGTTTTTGTTTATGAAGTTTGAACGTGTTGTGGATGTTTAAAGATTATGACATTCGAATGTTTTTGTTTTATTGTAGGATGTTGTTCAAGATACTGTGTTTCAGACGTTGTTTTCTTTTCTGTATTTATTGACGTTGTTTTCATTTTATTTCTTTCATGTATTTCTGAAAATAAATTTCTTTTATTTAGTATCGACTTTATTTTATTGTAAGATCTTGTAACTTTTCATTTATTTGTTATAGTATGGACTTCGTTTTCTTTGTTTTATTTATTATGTGAATCTATTTGAGTTGGTTAATGATGCTTTACATGTTATTCATATCAAATTTTAAAAAAAATACAAATTATGAATTAAAAAAATTTAAAAGTTAATATTCAACCAATGAAGGAACTCCCCACACATAGAATAGCGCATCGGGAGTTCGACGCATAAAATAGGGCGTCGGGAGTTGTCCTAGAACTCCCGACGCATGGTATACGACGTCGGGAGATCTAGGAACTCCCGACACCCTATTCAATGCGTTGGGAGTTCTAGAACAACTCTCGATGCCCTATTTTATGCGTCGGGAGATCCTTTTCCGATGGATTTTTTCCGACCAAACTCTTGACAATCAATCTGTCGTCAGGAGGATCTCCCGATGCAGTTTCCACCCTTTCCTGGTGATTTGGGGCATCGGGAGAAATGCGATTTCTTGTAGTGTTAGAGGTTTCACATATTGCTAAAATTTAGTCCCTAATGAGTATCAATTTGAACCTTAATGAGTATCAATTTAGTCCCTATACTTTAAAATTTGTAACAATTTAGTTCCTATCATAAAAATTTTATCAAATTTAAGTGTTAATTTTTATTACACAATAACTTATTATTTGTACTTTACAGAAAGGATATAATCTCAGATCAATATATTGATCTACTTGTATAAAATTTTTTTTATTAAATCCTACAATAATTTTTTACAATATAGACTACATCGTTACAAATTATAAAGTGCATAAATTGTTACGTACTAAAGTTTAAAGAGTAAATTTTTACAAATTTAAAAGTATATAAACTAAATCTACTATATTTGAAGTACTAAATTATTATTTCCATAAAAAATTAAGAGGCAAAAAATATTTTTTAACCTAGTATCAAATATAGATTAAAAGTAGACATTTTCAAAAGGTACACGTGCATTATTTTTTGAAACCTAACTATTATAAACTAAAACTATTAAAAAAAAAAAAAAGTAGAAAGCAAAATAAACCAATGATAAATGGAGTTTAACTTTTTCACGTAATAAAATAAAAACAAAACTTAAAGTGAAACACATAGATGATTATCGAGTAAAAATCTAAAAGGAAAAAAAAAATCAACCCAAGATTTTCAATATGATTAAAGATCTAACTTGGAAATACAAAAAGAAAAAAAAATAAAAAAAAAATAAAAAGAACAAAGAAAAGAACATAAAATTTGAAGATAAAGTTGGAAAAATTTGAACAAAAATTTGTAGGTCTTCCTCCTTCCCAATCAAAGAAGAAAGGTAAAATTGAAATTGACTCCATGGGGTAAAATGGTAAAAAGGGTAATAAAAAAAAAAAGGCAAGTAGATGAAGCAATCAGAGTGTAACACGTGGCGAGTCATTAAGACAAAACAAACAGCCTAAAGCTTCTCTTTCTCAATTGAGACCCCACACTAAATTGATTTTAAGCATTTAACTCAAATTTTCAGCCACTTGCTCATTTAGATAAGAATTCGATAGTTATCCATATATCATTATAAAAATCTACTTTTTTTTTTTTTTTTTTTTTTTTTTTTGCTTTTCTCTCTCTTTTACTTTATTTTTAGTTAATTAAAAAAAAAATAGGACTAACCTTTGACATATATATATTTAGAAATAAGAATAAATTAACACAAAGAACGATCTTCTCTAACTATAGAGGTCACCTGTTTTGGAATATAATCCATTAAAAAAAGTGCTTCGACGAAAAGGTACACAAAAGACATAAATGCTAGACCTCCAAATTGATCATAAATGAGCCACTTTTTCGAAGGATCTTTTGCAGACACAAAAATTCACCATTCTAGTAGAAAAAGGTGATATGTTTTAACCAATAGTTTAAATCAATTTTTTTTTCTCTCATTTTATACCTAAGATTTTTTTTTCTTTCTCCACTTTTTCATACAAGATTGACTTGTGTATATTACTCGTTTACTTAGATTTACTTTAAAAAATTATTGATATGGATTGATAGTTTATATCTATGACTAAAAAAAAATCCCAAAATATTATTGAAAAATAATTAAAATATTCTCGAATTTTAAAGATTAGTTTAGTTGGAGAATGAAAACTTTTAAATTTGAGAACAACGAATTGAATTCTATGAAAATTAGAGTTATATTTCGTGTTTCCAAACTTTTTGAATACGTGTTTAGTAGTATTGAAATAGAAATCCAGCCAAGAGAAAGCACATATGACTTTCACGTGACAACAACGATGAATTTGTAATTAGGAAAGATGTGACTTGCAAAACAAGGAGAATTTAGGCATCCATGTGGTATTTGTCACAACGTCGTTGATGTGAGTCAGTAAGAGGCTTTTGATTGTAGCATGAGTTTTTAGAGATGGGAATGAATTTACTTCTTATGAAGTCATAATGATGTATTTATAGGAAAAATCTGAATCTAGGACGTCTATATCAGAGTTTTCAAGTCATATTAAGTTAATTCTCAAGTCAGGGGCAAAGACATGCATTTAGCATGTCACTTTCATCAAATGGGAAGGCTCAGCCTTTGCCCATGTCGGAGACAAGGAGGTTGGTTCAGGCTTTTGACCTAAATTATCCTCTTCCCTAGGCCTAAAAAGGTCAGAGCCTACCCCATTATCAAATGGTGAAGGTTCACCTCCGCCTAAACTTCTTTCTTCCCATGCTTAATTAGACCATAGGGTGTAGTTTTGTGGGATGAATTTTCCCCATTTTCTTGGTCAGATCTATCAATAACATTAGCATGCTTAATATTGGGTTTGTGGGAAAAAAAAAAACTATAGGCTCAATTGTCTTGAAAGGATGAGTATTGGAATTAAGGTTGGCACAAAAACTCGCTGGGGTGGGTCCCCACTCAAATCGAGGTAGGGAATCCCTGGTTTGACTGGGGATAGGGGTCAAATCGAGGTAGGGATGGGGAGAGTATCCCGTCTCGTCTTCGACCCCAACCCCGATTCCGCCCCATTTAGTTTTTTTTCATATACTTTTAAAAAATATAAAAAATATAAAGGTACAAATATATAACATACTAATATATTAAATATATTTTATTTATATAAAGTTCTAAGAAATTTGAAAAAAAAAATTGCTGTTTATTTAAATTATTTTTCATTTTTCATTTTTTTTAATTTCTTACTTACTGTGATGTAAATATAAAACAATTTTTATAATTTTTTACTTTTTGATTTTTTAAATTTGACATATTAACTTTCTTCTAATAAAAAAAAATTGTTTTTAATATGTGAGATTAATAAGGAGTAATACAATTTTTGTAATGATTTTTTTATTCAAGTGGTGTTTTCCAATATTTTGGGATAGATCATTGGGAATCCTCCCCTATCCCTGACTTTAATTTGCGGGAATAGGGATGAGGATAGGGATTAATTTTCCTCGCAGAGACGGGGATGGGATGGAGAATGCCTCCATCCTCGTTGCCAACCCTAATTGGGATGCTACTAGAGGGTGTCGCATACTACCGCGAAAATAGAAGAAAAGATTCTACCATATTTGTAGAGATGAGATGTTGGGCATAATGTTTCAACGTCAGTACGTGCGTTATTCAACATCTTACTCAATAATCAAGGTAAATGTTCATGGTGTTGCGACACCATCGCAACTTTTTAAAGGGGTCATTAGTTTCGTATGGTTTTCTAGATTGAGCTTTCTAGACCTTATGCCACAATTTGGGAGATGAAGGGTGAGAATAAATTGTGTCAGAAACCATTCCTAGTTGGGTTTTGATGGTTTATTCATCTTGTAATTCTACGTTACTATGATCGTAGAGCTTATAGGTCAAGGTAGCCATTATTTTACCTTTGTGAAGTGTCATTTGTAGCATGAGATAAGTGTCAATATTACCATTCTTTGCATATAGTAGAATCTTATAGTTGCAGAAGACTATGTTTGATATATATTGTGAAAGATGAAAGAAAATGATGTTGGGTGAATATTTAAAACATAAAAATGGAATTAATTGGATAGATTAAATTCATTATTTAGAAATTTTCGAATTGGATTGAAACTTCAAATTATAATGATCTCTCATATACAAATTCAACATGTATGAAAGTTAAATTGTAGTTTCTTCAATTTGAATGAGTTGTGTTTGATTTTTGTTAAATAACAACTCAATTGAGTTAAATTTTGTTAAATTTTCAATTTTTTGTATTTATTTGATTTTATTTTGTATTTATGAGAGTTACTAAATTGCTACCCTATAAATAGCAACTTGATTCTTCATTCGTAGCATCTCATTTCAAATTGAAGAGTTCTCTCATTTCTTTCTTTCTTTGCTTTGTTCTTAAATTGAGTTTAGAGCAAGTATCTAAGAGTTCTACCAGATCCGAATAGTTTGAGGTTGCAGTTGTACTGGAGGTAGTCGTTGTATCCTGCTGAGACGATTGCTTTAATCTGCTTGCAAAACAAATAATTGTGTTTAGGACAATACTTAACAAAAGTGTGCCTCAATTACGTTGGAATCTCCATAGGTTTTGAGGTTCTTTCAAGTATTTGATTATTTTCATATCTAAGCCTTATTACATCATCTGGCATATGTTTGAGTCTAAATATTATACCTTAAGTGCATTGTTTCTAGTTGAGGTGTAATACGTTTGCTAGTATATTCAGTTCATATATATCATTTTTTCCCCAAACAGACTATATGTATTCTCAAGTTTGGAAAAATATATTTCTTAGTTTTGTATTGTCTTTCCTTTATCTTCTTTATTTTAGGTTTATTTACTGATTTGATCTACTTTTCCTGTGGAGGAAAAGATTTATTTATACTATTATTATCTTTACTACAAGAAAAATTACATTATTTGACGATTTTAAAATGTCAAATTCTAATACACATGACCTTTTTAAAAATATTAAAGAACCGGTGCTAAGAGTAAGGCGTCTAAATGTGATGAAATGGAAACATTAAGATATACTTTCTTCAATATGTTTAAAATGTCAAGAGTATTAAAATCATTGACACTATTAAAGTGTTACATATAGACTATTTTGATACTTATTAAGTCTTTTCTCCCAACACCAATCTCAATTTTGAAATATTTGGTTAAATCTCGACCATTATTATTATTTTTAATTCATTTACAAACATGGGTTGACATTATAAATGTATACATGTTTTAATTTTAAATGGTGTCGCATTTCAAAGAAAATATTAATAAATTGGTATAAATTTATAACGCATTTAAATTTCAAACTCAAAATCTAGCTAAACTGAAAACATAAAAAAATATTATTTTTAGAATTAAAGAGTTTGTCAATATAACAAATTATGATTAAATAATGGGACAAAATTCTATCTGTGACCAAATATTATTGGACAATAAAATAAAATGCAAAGAGTATAATGTTTGATGCATATTTTTCACCAATTAAAAATCAAACTTTGAAATCTAAGACAAGGGGTTGGGTTTCTTCTACTCATCATTGGGAAAATTATTCCATTTAACAACCTCTTCAAATATATATATAAATCAAGTGGAAATCAAATTTCTAACCCTAAAATTTTCTTTAAGATGATATAAATTTATGTTAGTTGAATTCCATTCATGTCTGCTTTAATTGTATACTTGATTTTGAAATTATGATGACTCGATTTATTAAAGTTGGATTTGAGGTTTATTTTTAGACAGTAAAAAAATGATATTAGTACAATTTTAAATATTTATTATGTTCGGTAAAATGGATTGTTAATGAATGAACTAAAATCCTTTTTAAAACGCGTTCATTCATTAAATTTGTTGTCTAATATTTTTCGAAAAAGATTCTATTCTTTTAGATAAAAAAAATTCTAATTTCTAACCCTATAAGAATTTAAGATCTATTTTGTGAGATTAAAGTACAATGGTTGAATTCTTAATTAAATTTAAAAATTATTAGCCTATTTTTTCCATTTTTCTTATAATGACCTGCATCTTTGTTAAGTATAATGATTGAATTCTTAGCCAAATTCCAAAAACAAAAACGAATTTTTAAAAGTTACTTTTTTTTTCTAAAATTTGGCTTGGTTTTTAAACTGATGATAAAGAATAGATAACAAAAAAAAATAATAATAAAAAACAAAAAATAAAAAACGAAATGGTTACCAAACTAGGTCTAAATTATTAGAAATTTGAAAGTACAAAAACTAATTTGTTACCCATTAAAGTTCAAAAACTAAGATCCCATTTGGTAACCATTTTGTTTTTTGTTTTTGTTTTTTAAAATTAAGCTTATAGATACTACTTCCATCTTCAAGGTTTTTTTTTTCCCTTTGTTATCTACTTTTCACCAATAGTTTAAAAAACTAAGTTAAATTTTGATAACTAAAAAAAGTAACTTTCAAATTTTTATTTTTGAAATTTTGCTAAGAATTCAACCATTGTACTTAAGAAAGATACAAATTATTGTAAGAAATGTGGATGAAATAGACTTAATTTTAAAAAACAAAATAGTTACCAAATAATGCTTAAATTATTATTTTTTGAAAATTTAGGACAAAAATATTTTTAACCTATAAATTATATAAAGAAAATGATAGCATGTTTTTCTTATTCACTATAGCAAAATCACAAAAATTTAGAATTCATTTATCTACCATTGTAACTTGTTAATCTAGATGTATTAAAATTGAAAAATTTAAAACACTAATCCATTTTCAAATTACATATAATTTTTTAAAACTATAATGGCTAACTATTATTTTAAAAGTAACAACAACCCCAAATTAATTTAATTTGATTGATGGATTGATTGATGGATGGATGGATTTTATTTGGTTTTTTCTTTATTTATTTGTGATTTAAGAATTCATATTTGTGATTACATAATTAATTGTGGGTGGGTTTTGATTAGAAAAGAAAGCATGAGGCCATGTTTATTTTGAGTTGCCAAAGAGAACAAATCAATTAATGTGGAAAGAAAAGCATTGTGTTGTGTTGTAACAAATGAAAGAAAAGGGAAAAAGAACAAAAATTATGAAAAATTTAAAAATAAAATAAAAGTTGTAGAAATTAATTAAATTAAATTATGATGTGTGTAATATTAGTAAAAGAAGGGACAAAATTAATTAGGCAGAGAGAGGGTATGGAATGGACCACCAAAATGCATTATTATTATTATTATTATTATTATGATATGACCAAAGATAGATGAACAGACATAAGGTTTGAAGCAATTATGCTTCATTTAGATTTGGAAATGTAAATCTTAATATAGTTGGCATAAGGTTGTGGGCTTTCTTTTTTTTTTTTTTCTGTTTTTTTTAATAGTTTGATTTGATTTTTTTTTCCTTTCTTTTTCATGAAACCTTTGAAATTATTGATTGATTTTGGTTTTCAAACTATAGAACCAAACCTAATTATTCAAACACAATGCATGTTGTTCAATGGAGTACTTACCATGATAGAAACATCATTCATCATTCAACGCTTTACTTTAAAGGACTTTAAAAAAAAAAAAAAAATTATACTGTTTTAGTTTTTTGAATATTAAAATGTAACTTTTAATAATGACTCAATTTGAACCTAGAAAATTGATGGGTGAAACCAACTATAAACAAAAATTAAACTAGTCAAACTAAAATGGTTTAGTTTAGTTTGGTTAATAAAGCTAGTTTTTTTTAATTTTGCAAAAAATAGTTTACATGTATCATGATTCAGCTTCTCATTATAGATAAAAGCAAAGTTTTTTCTTTTTAAAAAAAACCCCACAAACAAGAAGAAAAATGATTTGCTAAATATTTCGGTCTCGTTTGCCAATAATATGATTTTAGTTTTTTTTTTTTAAAAAAAAAATTAAGCCTATAAACAAAACAATTTTTCCACCTCTAAATTTTTACTTAGTTATATATTTGTTTGCCAATATTTTCAAAACTACAAAAATCAGGCTAAGTTTTGAAAACTAATATATATATATATAGTTTTTCCCCAAATTTAATTAAGAATTCAACTTTTTTTACGTATAAAAGATGTATAATATTGTAAGAAATTAAGTGAACATATGCTTAATTTTCAGAAAGCAAATATTAAAACTAAATTGTCACTAAGGGGGTGTTTGATAGATGGGTATGAGTTGAGTTGAGTTGGGTGAGTATTTATTACCCATGTTTGTTAAGCCCATAAAGAAATCTATGGGTTATTAAAACCCCTTAAAACTCCCATTTTTTATCCCTCAAAACTAACCGTAAAAATCAATATATTTTCCAACCCAACTCAACTCAACTCTGCACAATAAAGACGGACAATAATTACCAACTCAACTCAACTCTCTACTTTTATCACATACCAAACACCCCCTAAAAGACCTTCATTATTAACCTTCATGTTTTATTCAATAATAAAATAAAATAAACTAAAAAAAAGACCATATGTTTGGTTTATTTTGCAAGGTTTTATCACTTTATACACAAAATTTATCCATGATACTTGGTCATCAACTTCTACTTGTGTGGTCCAATATATCATAATATTGAGTACCCACTTCCACTTGGGAGAGCATTGCTTTATGAATTATGAGTGTGTTTATCTATTTTTTTTTTTTTTTAAAAAAAGTGGGGAAGATCAATGGGGTCAACTAGTTAGTTAGCAATCCCTTTTAAAAAGAAACTAAGAGACTTCAAAATCATGATGAGTAAAAAAGAAAAGTTGTAAAAAATTTAAAGTCTAATTCTATAAGGTTGTGGGCTTTCAATTCTACTCTCTATAGTTTTCTAAGGCCAAATAAAAAGGAAAGAGAAAAAAAAAAAAAAAAACCCACTTTGACTAAACATTGATGGAGAGTGTTAGTAGGGAATTTTTGATTGAAGTAGTCAAAAACCCACTTTGATGATTGATGATTCTTCCCCACTACAAATAACTTTTAGTTTTAGCTCTCTTTATTCCACCCCAAATGAGGAAGCCTTCTATATTTTTATATGACATTTCCAAGCCTAGACAATGCTAGTGCTTGTTCCATTTTAGAAATAAATAAATAAATTAGAGCCATGATTAGAAACTCCTTACATTTTTACAAAATAATAATAATAATAAATAAATAAATATTATTTTTTTTAAAAAAAATAAAAATATCACTCGACACCATTTTATTGGACTATATTTGGGATGCATTATGATTAATGCATCCAAAGAAATGCCAAGTTTTTCTCAATAAATAAATAAATAAAGTGGGGTATCAAAATTAATAAAATAAAAGGGGGAAAAGAAAAGAAAAGGATGTTTTCTCAAAAAATAAATAAATTGGGGGTATCAAAATTAATAAAAGAAAAGGGAAAAAGAAAAGCTATCCCATCCCATCTCATCCCTAAAACAAACTCATCATTAGTACAAAACAAAACACTTTTAAATACTTCTCCCCTTTTGTTTCAAAATCAAACCAACAAAAAGAAACCCAATATTACATAACCATCATGAAAAAGAGAGACTTCTTCTAATATAAGTGGAGAGAATCTTTCATATATATTTTTTAAAGTACATACTTCTTTTCATTTAATGGCTCTTTTTTTCAAGGGTAAGGTAAACTCTTACATCATTGTGTAGTTAAGATACTAAATACTTAAGCCAATTTTCAAGGTCAAAAATTAAAGAGGATGAATTGGTTCTTTTGTTAAGATAATTGAAATGGGTGATCATGTTAGATATGTATTTGTATTTTTTTTTTATCTAAATTTTATAACAAGACTCATATCTCAAATAAAATTACGGAAAAAATGAACTCAAAAGTCAAAAGTTTGAATTTTTCACTATATTATTATATATAATAATATATATATATATGTATATTGCAAAAACTAAAAGAAGTGAAAATTATTGTTTTTTAGCATTGAATTAAAAATTTAATTCCTTAATTTTCAAGTTTGTCTATATTTGATCGCTAATCTTTTAAAATTAAAAATTAGTATATGAATTTTCAATTTTTTTAAAAAAAGTTCACCGATCTATTAGATATTTAACCACCAGAAACAATCTTCCCAACGAAAAAAAGTGTTGAAGTATATTTATATAATTTAGATTTACTAAACTTCTAATAGGCTACACTTATCTTTGATGTGAAAAACTAAAATTGTAAAAAATGTAATTTGGTTTAAGAATAAAAATAGAAATTTAAAATATAAAAAAGGCGGTTGATTCTGACCCTTTGTTCCTTTTCCATAACTCATCTCATCTTGTTCGACATCCTGAGGTCTGAGTAATTTTTGTGCATGCCAAACATTTATGATGAATTTTTAGACAATGACTTTTATCAAAGGAATGATTTGAATAGCCCCCCCTATAGCCTTAATAGCCAGCCACATCCTAGGCCCCTCTTAGAGCAAATTTCCATATTTTTATTTTTATTTGCTTCAAACACAAAACCCATCTCTGGTTTTAATCATTTAACTATGTTCCACTAATCATAGGCCTTGTAGAAACCCACATCCTTTGTTTTCTAATAACTCTAAACTTTGCTCACCAGCTGTTCGACGAAATTCCTCAAAGAAATATTTCACAGTCAAAGCTGGTTTTTCAACAAAATTTGTTGGGATATTGGATCTCAATGGTCCAACTTATTCATTACAACAAGTCCTTTTGGTGTAATTTGACAAGTGATTAAATGGGTCATAGAGCAGAGGAAAAGCAGAGAGTGGAATGAGTAGAATGATAGACCGTACGAAAAAAAGGTGTGTGTGTGTGTGTGTTCAAGTTTGAAGTTGGAAGAAACCCAATTAAATATTATGCTTTTGTTTAGGGTTGGGTGGCTGTATTGTAGGGCCAAATTATGAAGGGTAAGAAAAGGAAAAGGGTTTCTCTCTCTCTCTCTCTCTCTCTCTCTCTCTCTCTCTCTCTCTCGTGATATTAAAATTAAAACTGAATTTGAAGGATTGTAGGGTCAGAGCCGCAAGCAATCATGGTTTGATTTTGGATGGCTGCGGCTGAGAGGCGTTTTTCTGTTTTGTTCTTAGCCTAATCCTAGTGGGGAAGAAGATATATACACATATAAAAGGATGAATTCATAAACCTAAAGTTGGTTTTAGTTCCTTTAAATACAACTGAACTAAAGGCGATTGACGGCGCAGCAATTGCTCAACTATGAAGATAAAGCGCAAAAGAAAAAGTTGAAAGAGAAAAAACCCATCTTATTTTGATGGTTTTTTTTGTGAGAATCTAAATATATTATATATATGAGTTGTATATGAATTTGCCTAAGGTTTGAAATGATTTTTTTTAGTGTACTTTAAAACATGTCCGTATCTAGGGCATTATTTAGTAACCATTTGATTTTTTGTTTTTGTTTTTTAAAATTAAATATACAGACATTACTTTTATTTCCAAATTTCTTTTTTAGTTATCTATTTTTTATCAATGGTTTAAAAAATCAAGCCAAAATTTGAAAACTAAAAAAAAAAAAAGTAGCTTTTAAAACTTGTTTTATTTATAAAATTTGGCTAAGAATTTAATCATTGTACTTGATAAAAATGTAAATTATGGTAAGAAATGAGGAGAAAATATACTTAATTTTCAAAATTTAAAAACAAAAAACGAAATGTTTATCAAACGGGACCTTAGTAAATTAGTTTTTTAAATTAGTGTTTAAATGAATTGAGAAACGGGTGATTGAAATGAAAGTTTGGTTATAAATCGCACTATTGTTAAAATTTAAAATAAGGATATAGAAAGAAGAATTAGTCCAACAAAAAAAACAAGAATAAATGGGATTGTTAAATAATAGTACTCCATACTTAGATTTGATCCTAACACGTCTATAAGAAAACCATATATGCAAATACATAATATGTAGTAAAAAAAGAGAAAAATAAATGTAAATGGTTTTATATATGTGATTGAAGTTGAAGTTATGCTATATTTACTTTCCGATAAATAAAAGTGCGAGTTAACAATATTATATGAATTTAGCAATTTTGATTATAAAGCAACAAATATGGGCTTAGGTCGGAGAGTCAAATGATATTGAAAGGATAATTTGTGTGGGATAGAATGTAGTGTTGGGTGGGTGGATGTGAGTGATGGGGGACAATGGATGGATATTAATATAGCTAGTTGGCTTTGCGCTTTGCCCTTCGCCCTTTTTTTCTCTATTTTCTTTAATAAAAAGAAAAGAAGAAAGAAGGCTGAATTAAAGATTGAAGGCAAAAGAAAAATAAAGAATGTCGGTGTGTTGTTGATGGTGTGTATGTAGGTTGCATATGAGTTATGGGTTGAGTGATTTGGAATGGTTTGTGTTAAATGATAGATAATAAATGCTGGGTTTTTTGTGTTTTGTCTTTTTGGTTTGGGCCGCCATGTCTGCATAATCAAATCTCACAAATCCCAACCAACACCTTTTCTTTCTAATTCAAACCCAGCCCAAAATGTCAGATCNTTTAATTTTCATTTTAGCGGCGGCCGGATTTAGGCTGCGCCGCTGCCATCCGCCACACACCCTACCCCACCGCCCTCTTCTCCAATCATCATTACCATTACGCTTCTCTCTCTACAGGTGTTTTGTTCATAAATGCTTTTGTGGATAATTTCATCTCTGAATTCGGTTTAAATATGTTTTTGTAATTTTACAATTATTCAATATATTTTTAATTTTGAGTTTTTGTATAATCAGTTTAATTTTAAATTTATCGAATATGTTAAGATTTATTAGAAATAAAATGAATATTCAAAGTCTTATTTAAATATAAAGTCAAAAGTTTTAAATTTATAATTATAGAAATTTTAGAGACTTAAAAGAGTTAAAAAAAATAAAAAAAAATAAAAACTCACACCGCCTAAATTTGTAATTTCAGTTAAAATATTTGTTTCTTCAAGTTCATTTGTTTTCCGCAATTATGAATATGAATCTTATGATAGCGGAATTTGTTAGGTGGTCATTCAACCGTTTCTAAAAATAGAATCGAAAACTTAAGTGAAATAAAAAAAAAATAAGTTCAATCCGATTTGAGGAAATTTTGAAATCGAATTAATTTAGTTCGATTTAGTTTCAATTTCAAATAATATATATGAGAGTAAGACCGAATTTGAAACTGAACCATTTTTAATTCAAAATCGAATTTAAAACTAAACTGAACCGAACGGTTTTTTAATTAAAAAAAATATAACAAATTTTTTTTTTTCAAAATACCAAAACCGAATTTGAAATCGAATCGAACCGCATCGATTCGATTTGAACTAATAAATCGATTCAGTTCGATTGACCACCAAACAGAATCGAGTTGTTTCCACTCTTATTTATTAATAGTATTTTAACGAGACGGAAGAAGATTTGGATTTGACCAAGGCCTATATGATATTATGGTCTGCTTAGCTAAAATAAATATAGTGGTTTCCATTCAATAAAATAAGATTAAATTATACTTTAAACTTGTTTCAATTATGTTTCTAATTTTATTATAAAAGGAAATTATTCAAAACTTTGATATTGTTTTCAAATAAAGTTCTTTTTTAAAAGAAATAATAGATGAAAATTGATGTGACTAGTTGATGTGTAAATTTGAAGATATTATAACATTATTTACAATATCAATCACATAAAACATATTGATATATAAAAATGGATCATGTCAGTTTTGATAAGATCATGTCAATGATATTGATGACATCTTTTAAGTTGAAATGAATGATATAATAACAACTTCAATCAAGTATAAAGTTAGAATTGAGTTGTAAATGACGTGAATTATGTCTTTTAATATTTACACACTAATATTACATCAATTTCCAATCATCATTTTAATGGAAAAAAATATCTAACAATACTTTTAAGAATAATTTTAAAGTTGAAAGGTTAAAATGATGTTTTTCAAAATCTAGAATCAGAATCAAAACTTTCTCTAAAATTAAACAATATTCTGTAAAAAAATCTTATAAAGAATGTGGCAAGGCATGCTTGAATAATTATGAAATAATTGAATAAATCAATTGGGAGACGAGTGCAGCATGTTCTCAAAAGTTGGACATTACTCTTGTCCAATTTGCATGGTTCAATGGAGCAAATTGAATAAATTATTTCTAGAATAGTTAAGCTTCTATCCCGAAGCTCATCACTATATAATCTTTTAGTTTGATATAATATTATTGCATCTAACAAAAACCGGTGTGGTACTTTATAATCTCGTTTTATAATCATTTCGTTTTTTATTTTTAGTTTTTGAAAATTAAGTTTATTTCCTCCTCATTTCTCACAATAATTTATATCCTTTTTTTTAAGTATATTGGTTGAAGTCTTTACCAAATTCCAAAAACAAAAATAAAATTTTAAAAGCTACTTTTTTAGTTTTCAAATTTTAACTTAGTTTTTTAAACTATTGATAAAAAGTAGATAAACAAATGAATAATTTTGGAGGTATAAGTAGTGTCAACTTAATTTTAAAAAATAAAAATAAAAAACAAAATAGTTACCAAACAAAATCTAAATTTTTTTAAAGATTTTAGAATTATTTTTCTTGATCATTGATATTCATCGTAATAGATTCTATCCTTCTATATTTTCTTATTCATGAATGTAATCTCCAACCTATGGTCTTCTAATACGTTTTCTCCATGCAAATTCAACTCTAAGAAACACTAAAACCATTTCAAAATGATTGCATTTTTCCCATTAATCATCCTCATCGTCCAAGAGAATGAAGAACAGTCTCATTCAGACACCCATCGGTATTTCAAGTCCCAACACATGTAAAGTTACGTATTCAGTGTAACAAAGAAAAAGGTAGCTGAAAACAAAAATGCATGTAACTGTTGGTGTGTGTGTATTGTAACTTCTCAAGGTATCTATTATGAACATATGAGACCACACAAGTCGTTTATCCTCGACGGGGAGATATCAGTGAAAGGGTATACCTTGAAGTTGCCAGTAGACAAGCATGTCAGTGTCAGTTCTTGATCGCTAACCATTGTCTGCATTAAAGTGCAGTTGGGTTTAAGATATGAAGATTGGAAGCAAAAGAATCTGGCAATGCAGCTAGCAGATTGCATGAGATTTAGTGGAAATATCAAGTCTGATTGAATATGTTCATTTTGGTTTTTTTCCTAACATGTTGTCCTAAACACAGCCCTTTATACCATGAAAATGAAGAAGAATGTATAGCCTACAAAAGAGAGGGATTCGTTACTTTTTACCTTGTTCTCCATGGAAAACTCTACAATATTTTATAAGCTAGGTAAGTGGTCAGTGTGGTTTATAATTCACGACATGAATGACATCTAATCTACATCATGCTTCCACAACTAGGCCAGTCATTGGTGGTACGTTGTTTTCTTCTCAGATGATTTACAATAAGAGTGGTAGAGAGTGTTGTTTATCAAATCTTCTCTGTTTTATATCAGGTTTCAAATATAGTTTATAAACATAGATTAGATATGATACAGAATGATGCATACCGCACAAGAAAATGCCACATCCTTGCAGTGCCATTTCTTGAATGGAACACAGTCGATATAACGACACCATATGCAATACTGGTTCGAGTCAAATTCAAAAATAACTCCAACTAGAGATCCGGAAAATCTGCATATGGAGAAAGCTACACCTGTTATAGATTAGATTGCAGATAAGGTTAAAAAAAAAAAGAAGCAAAAATTAACATCCCCCACACCCACAGAGTCACAAACACATATACAGTATTGTTAAAGTTTTAGAGAACTCACAAAAGAACAAAAAGAAGAAGAGACGCGCTTATCAAGATCGGTCTGTCAAGCTTCTTTTTCATTTTCAAATTGAAATAATTCTTGAAACTATAACTCAAAGAGTATCCTTTAGTTTGAGCCTTTTCTTGTCTATGCTGCAGAGTGAACAAAATCATGAAACCGAGAAGTAATCCTGACGCCAAGCCTCCAACATTTGCAAAATTGTCTATATAAGGAAGCAGGCCAAGTCCAAAATTGATAGCGAAGACGACAAGAACTGATCCCAGAGCTAAAAACTGCGTTAAATTAATGTATAGAATAAGCAACTCTATAATCAGATTACCTAGAAAGTATAAACATTGGAACGGGAAACAGTGTGAGTGATATACTCTATCAGTGTAAAGTTTCCAGTTCCTTATTATCCCAGAAATCATAGCTCCAAGTAAACCAAATAGAGCTCCAGATGAACCAACTGATGGGCTGTTTTGAACAAAAAGTGCAGCCACCAAGGTACCAGTATAACCAGAGAGTAGATAGATAATCCCGGTCCTTACTGCTCAAAAGAATAAAGGGGAAAAGCCTAAAAACATTGTCCAAGTCCAAGAGCTTCCAACTTTACTAAGCATGAAAAACACAAGAAACAGATAAATTTGAGGAAGGCCTACCTGGACCATACTCAAGTTCTAATTGAATCCCGACAAAGATTACGCTGCTGAGATTAATCACAAGGTGGATGAGTCCAGCATGCATACAAGGAAATGTAAACAGACGCCAAATTTGCCGATATTCAGTCAAGCTCTTTCGCTGAAGACCTCCCATCTTCTCTAGCCTGTAGCAGGATAAGGGAAATATATATAGCCATTACACCAGTAAACAGAGCTAAAGACATTTTTATTCCATTAAACCAAAGCTTTTCCACTTAATTTGTTAGCAAATCAAAAGCATCGTCTCAGAACAAAGCAGTTTTTGGTTTTTAACAAGCATCGATTCAGTAAACTGTGAAGGTAACTTGTTCCAGGGATGGATATTTAGCAATTATTCTCATTGGTTACAAACGTTGATTGAAAATCAAACAAATTGCTCAGTTTCTAAATTTCAACATTTCAATCATCAAATTGGACAATTCTCAAGAAATTTAAATGCAAATAGCCTAATTCCATGAGGACAGAAACTAGCAGCCTTACAATAATAGGGAAAAAGTCCAGAATGAACAAACACAACTACGATTCCTTATCAAGCATCATAAAAGCAGAGATCAATAAAGAACTGCATCACTTTATCCCGAGAGTAAACTTCAGAAACATTAATCCTCAGGAGGAGAGAATGTAACATACAAACGTTATTCTCTTCTCAATTCTTCATATCAGCAAATCGCAGGAGGAACAATCGATCGTAAAAGAATATAATTATAGCATTTACAATATACGAAATCCGAAAGCTAGGGCAATATTCGTTTACTTTCGTGCTGATTTACTGGAACTCCCGTGAAAAAGAAAAACCAAATATAAATTTTGAAAACGGAGAGAATGAAATTAACGGAAAAGGTAAAGAGAAGAAAAACAAGCTCACGTGGAAGCGGAAGGGCCAAGAAGAGGATTCTCCGCAAGCGGCTGAAACGACATCTTTCCGAGTACTCCGAACGCACATTCTTGATGAGAATTAGACCAGCAGTCATTAACCAGCATCATGGCGATGAACGCCACAATATGGAGAAGCACGAAGACGGAGACGACACAGGTATCACCTCTTGGCCTCCGAGAACTCGATTTGAAGAACGGAATCTTCAATTCGTCCAAATTATCTGAATGATCAGTGACGAATGGCGGCGGCGGAGGAGGAGGTGGCGGAGGCGGGGGCTTACTTGGTATCTGCACCTTGAAATCAGAAGCGGCCGATGCCATTTCCGCCGAGTGGTATCGAGTTGCTAGTGAGCAACTTTGAGTAGTGTGAATTGAGGGAAACGATTTAGGGTTACATTTACAGTAAGGAGATTTGTTGGAGAAGAGAAGAGGGAGAGGAAGAAAAACAGTTGAGAATGGCGGGAAATTTGTTTTGCTGAAACTACTCCACTAAACGAACAAACTTCACATTTTAGGAGTTTTTGTATGTTCGACTACCTAATTTTAAAAAAATTAATAAATAAAATTTGATGGGCTTTCTCAAAACAAAATTTTCTAAACTTTTAAAACAACGTTTTTTTTCTTTTTCTTTTCTCATGTCTGTCTTAGTTCTGGCTCGCTTTTTACTCTTGCTCACTTTTTTATTCTTGTATTAATTTTTGCTCACTTTCTCGTTTTTGTCCTCATTCGTGTTTATTCACTTTCTCATTAATGCCTTCTACACTTAATTTTTTTGGCATCTTAATATTTTTTTTATTATACTAATAGTTACACATTGTTGGAGGAAAGAAGAAATAACTATGTTCCTTATCGGTATTTCTGTCTTCAAAGAGAAAATATAATGATGGAGCGTTGTCGTTGTTGAAGACAAAAAAAAAAAAAGATAATAAATTTAGAGAAAAAAGACAATAGGAAGAAGACAAGATAAAGAGAATTTAGAGATAGAAACCGAACGAGTTAAAAGAGGAAGAAAGAAAAATGAAATATATATATATATATATATATAAGTGTGAAAAGGGTTATAATTTTTT
>NC_052352.1:17123896-17138245 GCF_009727055.1 Benincasa hispida | reverse complement strand
AAGGGTTATAATTTTTTTTTTTTGGGTAAAAGTTATAAAATCTTATTTTGAAAAACTAGATGGAATAACATTTTGACCTAGACTAACCTATCAAATAATTCCCAACTATTATTGTAAAACCAAGGAAAGGAGGATTAAAAGCTCCATTTCAATCGTGTTGTGTAGTTACACTAAATTAATTTAAATAGTTTATGAATTCTCTTAAATTAATATGATTAATATGAACTAATTCCTAAATTGTACATTGGTCTCTGTTTTTTTCTCTTTAGGAAATTTTCCTGAAGTTTTTAATTGTTTTATATTAGTTCTTGAGTTCCCAAAGATTTATTTTAATTCATTAATTTTTCAACTTTTTCTATTTTCATCCTTGAATTTTGAAAAATATTTATTCTAGTCCATCAACTTTGTTTTCTAAATATAGTTTTGAATTTGTATATTTATACTCACATTAACTTATATTAGAATAAGTTGGGTAAACCTTGAACATGAGTATAAAATGACCAACCTAATATAGTTCAATTCATTATCTCTCCATGTTGTTACTAAGAAAATGTTAAATGGATGGATTTTGAATAACAAATTAATAATATAACCAAAATCATTATTTTTAAAAGTTTAGACATTTTTGTTAAAACCATTCGACTCAATATCCCTCCATGTGTTAAATAAATAGATTTTGGATAATAAACTAATAATATAATTAAAATATTTTTTTAAAAAACTTAGACACGTTTGTTAACTCTTTAGTTTTTAAAGTTATACTTATGAGCACTACTTCTTTGTTTTGTTATATACTTTTTTTAAATTCGTTTTTTAAAGGGTAAAAGAATATAATCACATACTTTACTTATTAAAGAGTAAATATATAATAACATAATTTCGCCTAATTATTTATGATTTCCTGGTTCTTATTTTCAATTTTTGAGAAACAATACCATTTGATATTTACTACGTTTTTTATTTCTCATTTTTTAGAAATGATAAAATTTTGTAAGAAAAACACAATTTTCTTCTTTTTATTTTTAGTTTTTTTACAAAACATAAATAAAACTATAAAAGTGTTATTTTGTCATATTTTAGTTGTAGAATGCATAATAAATATCTAAAATAATTGTAGAAACGTAATTTAAAATTTTGAAGTACAAGAAAGGGTTAAACAAACATATTACTTTTTTTAATACAAAAATCAGCTATCAAATACAGTACTAATTTTCCTTTGTTAGTAAAGAGGAAAATAAGAAACAATAAATGAAAATTGAAAAAAAGAACAAGAGAGAAAGTGACCTAAATTGTACCATTCTAAATGTCACAATGGAATAATTTACACAAACAACAAAAACAGAACAGGTATCATGGATTGCCAACCAGGCTTTCATAAAGGTTATCTTTGATATTATATCCTCAATAAGATTATTTTTTAAGGGGAAAGAGAAGAAAATAGATAGCCAGTGACTGCTGGTAAAGAAAAAAATGTCCTATATATCAACTCTTAAGATGGTAAGGATCAAAAAACTAGTTGAAAAAGAAAGTCTAAGAGATACATTTACACTATGGTGCTACAATAAGCCAATAAATCCAATTCTTTGAGATGAACCAAAAAATGGTGTTGAATTGATCAATGTTCATCTACTCCAGCAGCAGCTGCAGGTTTTTGCCCGGCGTTGATTGTCGGGGAATTCCTCCTACCTGGACCTTTTGAAACTTTTACTCTTGCTGGTCTAAGAAGTCGTTCACCGAGCAGAAACCCACGTCGTAATTCTTGAATAATGATCCCTTCCTTGATCTCCTGTGACTCCTCTCGAGCGACAGCTTCATGTAACTGCAACCAACGAAATATTTTACCCTCATCCTGACAATCCTTTAGAAAAGAGGGGAGAAAAAAATCCTCCCTACCCATCAGACATTATCAGTTTCAAATTAATGATACACTTAACATGAATCACTCTGTAAGAAAATAAAGATTCATGTAAAAACAATGAGAAAATAAATATTCATTATGTTCTAATCCCTCCAATCATAGCAAGAAAAATCCTCCCTACCCATCAGACATTATAAGTTTCGAATTTATGATACACTTCTAACATGAATCACTTGCAAAGAACTTCAAGTGAAAACAAAGAGAAAATAAATATTCATTCTGTTCTAATCCCCTCAGTAATAGAAAGAAAAAATAGCAAGCTTGAAGACTATGCATCAAACAGACAAGTTTGTACACTGAAATGAAGGTATCTCTTTTTAGTAAAAAACAATTCAACTTACTGAAGGATCGAATGGTCTTCCTACGGTGGCAACAGCTGAGACACGCCAGCTCCTCAACGTCTCCACAAATTGCTTGTATATACCCTGGTAGCTTATGTCAATCTTTTTCTCCTTGTCAGTTTGAGGAACAATTTGTTGTCTGGCTTTCTCAAAATTGTCAATGATTGGTAATAGGCTCTCGATAACCTCCTTTTGAGCATTGTTCTTCACGGTATGTTGTTCTTTTTCTGATCTTTTCCTAAAATTATCAAAATCAGCTTGTAGGCGTATATATTTCTCTTTTCCAGATGTTATCTCCGCCGATACATTGGACACTTTCTGGAACAGCCCATCTTTCTCCCTCCCAATTATTTTTATTTTCGCCTCGACTTCAGAAACAGTCTTCTGATCTCCGTCAAGAAAAGCTTCTCGGTATACATCTATGAGGGTCTGCAAGCTATATCTATCAAACTGATATCCATCTTTTTCCATAGCTTTTCCATCATCTTCTTCATTATTTACCTTTGTTTATTGGAGGAACCAACAACTACATTGAATAAGCGTATAAAGAAAAGGATATAAAGTAGCTAACTTAATCAACCAGTAATGAAACAAATATCTAAAGGGATCCTTAGGTAAGTTGTAAAATCTAAAATCAAGAACTAAATACACAGAAAATTTTCAATTCAATCAGAGTGCTAACAAATTCAATCATTAAGTTGTTGTAACTTCTAAGCCTGATGAGAAAATTCATCTAAAAACTTCCTCAGACTTTGTCCATAACTTTCCAACATACATTTCAAACATACAGAGAGAAAATGAAAGCAATCCATCTCAAACATTCGACAATTCAAATACAGCAAAAACATCCACAAGCAAAAGACTAAAATAACGATATGAACAGGGAAATGAAAGTAAACATGGAAAAAGGACAAAAACAAGAACTGTAAGCAATCAAAGTAACAAATAAAAGGAGAGATTAACGTACATTGGCAACAGAATCATGAGCAGAAAGACAGGATACGAAAGAACGAGTAACTGGAGAAGAAGGGGTGGTGGGAGAGAAACTTAATAATGAGTTACAAAGACGAGAGCGATGGGGAGGATTATGACGAAGACAAAGAGGTTGGTGAATAAGGGATGTGGATTCTAGGGTTTTAGAGGAAGAAGAAACGAGTGGAGTAGAAGGGCGAGGAGAAATGAGAGTGTAATTAGAGAGAGCAAAAGCTGCCATTGACAACGATTACGAATTGGAATTGAGCAGGGATTTGGTACTCCTCTTCTTCTTCTTCTTCTTCTTCTACCTTCTCTGTCTGAGTTTCTGGTAATTTCGTTTTAGTGGAGCCCTAAATCGTCTCCGAGATCCGACTCGACCCGAGTTCTTGGAGAAATTTTTCCAGAATTATATTAAATAAAATTTAAATTTTAACTACTAAAATTGATATTCTTGCACAGTTCAATTTTACAAAATATCTTCCGATTTTGGACTTTTTTTTTTTTTTTTTGGTTCGAACTAGCTCACACGCACCTCGATTAATGAGATAATCAATCTAACTCTACAATATTTTAGTGTAAAAAAACTTGTAGGAGACATTTGGGACAAGTACTATCTACTATTATAATAATTACTCTTACTACAGTAAATACTATTTTGTAGTCCCCAATTAACTATAGTCAACGCTATTTCAAAATCTTCATTTACTACTGTATTTACTTTTTTTTATTTTACATTCATCTTTTTTTATTATTTGTTACAGTATTTACTATTTTATTCTCAAACTAAAATAGTTTACACCTCAAACACATACCATTATAATCCAAACTAAAATAATCTTATTGTTGGGATTAGTGTCCTAATTCTCCCGGAGTCTCGTTGTTTGTACAAATACACATTGTTTGATGAATAAAATAATTGTTATTTTATGCTGACATTTACTCATATCCAATAAACAAAGCTCCATGGTTATCTTATGTAAACTTAAGCATGTATATTTGATATACAAGTGGATCATGACTTAAGTGATAACCTAAAAAGGTTTATAGTATAAGGATTAAGGTGGGATACTTGATCCTAGTAACACTATGGATACGGCTCGCTTTGTGGAGGTTTGCAAGTGTTGTAAACTACTACAGACCATTTATGTGGAGGCGTGCGAGCGGGGGTGTTCTCTACAAAGAGTTTGTATAAGACTAGACCACGAGATGAATAGACTCTGTATGTAACGTCGTTGATACTAGAGACCTACATCTCACCTAAACGACCATAGGTGACACGACCTCAATCCTGAGTGTTTTGGGAACTTCTGCCTTTGAGGGCGGTCATTTGATTAGTATGGGTGAGAGTGGCCAGATTGCCAACTCAACATGCCTACCTTTATTGGGACTTGTCTGATCTGGGAGTTGGGAACTCATTACACAAGATGGAATTTACTCCTTTCTCGAAGCAAGGATAAGTAGAGAGATTACTCCCTTAAGGGCTGATTCCGGGGCTTGAACATAGTGGCCACAGCTTCTCTTTGGAAGAGAGGACTCATTCATAATAGGACTATGACTTATGTTCATTAGAGGGATCAGTGGTACTTAAGGAGTTAGATGTAACTACAGTGGCGTAACGGTTATTGGCCGAGCTATACTTACGAACGATTTGTGAAGGGTTGTCACACTGCTGATTGGTTAAGATGGACACATAATATATCTGTGGTAAGAAGAGTTCAGCTGTCGGTCTTTAGTGGAGTGCCCGATAGTTAACGAATAGTGGATCCTGTGACTAAAGAGTTTAGTCAGCTATTCACGTACCGTTGGAGCTTCGAGCTACAGGTCCATAAGGTCTCCTTGGTAGCTCAATGAATTTAGTCGAGGATCAGTTTTTGGTGTTGATTTAAAATGTTCAAATTGACAAAAGGTAATTTGATTATATATGATATGATCGGTATGATGTATGAGATACATCTAGTGGAGGATTAATGTAAATGAGATTTACATTAAGTGTCATAGAATAGAAAAAGAGAGTTTGTATGGTTCATGAGATGAAATATTAAAACTAGGCTATAAATATATTATGGTAAGTTAGTTATCATTTATATTTATAAGAATATTAATTATTGGATAATTAACTCTTTTTCTCTAATAACTAATTGAGTGGGAGGTTATTTGTAGTTTTATGGTAACCGTGAGATAAAAAGAAAAATAATTTCCTAATTTTTGTAAGATTTTGAAAAGGGTTGGATTTTGTGATTTTGAGATTTCCTCTCTCGAAAATATTCTCACGGAAGTTATCAAGTAAATAGGATTTACTAAGTGAAAGCTTGGATAAGGTAAATGATCGTGGAGTGTTTGTAGGCGACAGACACTTAGCTAAACGATGAGCTAAACGATCGCATAGCTTTTGCTAGACGATCGCTTAACTTTTCCTAAACGATTGGGCATCGACCTCGTCTCCCACTTGCTTAATCGTTTACACGATTGTTGTTTCCTCTGTCTTCTGCCTCAAACCAAGTCCATACAGAGCTCACCCTCTCGATTCTCACACCAAGAATACCAAGGTAGCTTTCTTGGTGGTGTCATAATCAACTCGACACAGTCGAGGTTCTATGGAAGTCGTTCGTGCTGTTCGGGGTGTTCGTGACCTAGGCGATCGCTGAGTTCGAGTGCATGGTGTTCGTGCAGTGTAGAGGTCGTGTTGGACAAACGTTCGTGGTTGCTATATTGCTGTGTTCAAGCGTTCGTGATCAAGGAGCTTTGCGATGAGTCTACAAAACTATGTAGCGTTTCTCCTTGATCATTTGTAGTATCATGCTGTAATTTCTGTATTTAAACTGTATGTTACTGTTTATGACTGTAATTGTAAAGTTCATATATGATTGTAATTTGGAATGATCTTTTTGCTGCTCATGGAAATCCTCGTATTCGATTTCCTTTATTTACACCCCAAATACAAACTATTATAACTCAATTATAATAATGTAGGATTACAATAACTAACTCTTTGCCCAAACGCCTCCATAGGGTATTAAGTTCTAAGTAGATGGGTTATAATGGGTTCAATTCATTATGCCTTGTATCCAACTAATACCCTATAACCTGTTCTTAAAAAGTTTGATTTTTACAGTAAATTTATAATTTTATTTTAAAAAAATACTCTTGGTATGAAACCTGAATGTTTATCTACGTAATTTAGGTTAATCACGTTGGATTTTATGTCCCATGCATTATACATCTTACGTAATTTTATGTAATTTAGATTAATCATGTTGGTAAATTTATAATTTTATGTAATTTAGTTTGACTTTTCAAAGTCAAAAGTCAACTCTTTGACTTTTTACATCTTTGACCATTTCCATTATTTTCGAACTTCCGAATATGAACATATTCATATTCTTGATATTTAAATCACATTTAAATATTAAAGCTGTATCTCTAAACTAAAAACCCGACCACTATATCACATATACTTGTCAGTTTCTCTTTCTTCACCTAATTCGAATAATTCGAATTATTCTATCATATTGTTCTAAGTTTATTCCATATGAGCTAGTAGGGGAACCTAATGGACCTACAGATCATGGGCTCCAACAATCTGAGATTAACCGGTAAAACTCTTTAACCTAATTAATCAACATTGTTAACTAACGATCATTCCACTAAAGTCCCATAGTTGCACTCCCCTCACTATAGATATATTTGTGTCCATTTGATATAACCATGATTAGTAAGCTAATCCTTCACAGGTTGTTCGTAATCTCGGCTGGGTCACAAAAACCGTTTTACCTCCAAGATTACATCTTGTTCCTTAAGTTCCATTGATCCTCTAATGAACAATTGGTTTAAGGTCCAACCTATAAATTGAACCCCTCTTGGGCCAAGGAAAGGGTGGGGCCCCTTGTTCAAGACCTGGATTCAGTACTAAAGGGAACAACCTATCTACTATCCCAATAACAGGTAGGAGTGAATTCCGTCTTGCACCCTATGTTTCCAGCTATCCACTTGATCTTACCCCTGAAATGGGAGGCTTATTGGATCAGCGATGATGAGCTGCCCTCACCTATGCAGATCTAAGGATAATTCTGAGTGAACATGAGTTCATAGTTAGCTCAGGATTAAGATTAAGTTACCTAGGTCATCAATTAACGAAATAGTCAGTTTTATACATAAAATGACATTTAGAATGTAAAAAGTGACTATTTCATGGTTCAGTCTTATGCAAACTCATTGCATAGGATGCCTCCACTCACATATCTCTATATGAACGATTCAGGATCACATTGTTTGTACTAACTACAAAGTGGGTCATATCCATAGTATCCCCAGAATAAGGCGCCCAACCTTATTCATATACTATAGACCATTTTGGCTATATATTTGAACTTGATCCACATTTATATCACTATAGAAAGTTCAAACTACATTAAATAGCCCCAGGACCTTAATTTATTGGATTCAAGATTACAATTTCAATAACAACTTTATCGAAAAACAAAACAGAATATGTTTATTAATTTACAAACTACGAGTTTTAGGACATAAAATCTAACAAACTCCCACTTGGACTAAAACTCCTAGTGAAGTATCACAATGTTGAATTTAAATGAGAAGCATATGAGTACAATAAACATATTAATACAATAAACTAGGGCATATACCCAAAAGTTCTCCCACTTGTCCTAGTTTACAAACTTCGTAGACCTAGACTATGTAGGTGACCTTCAAACACTTTAGCCGTGAGGGCCTTTGTAAAAGGATCAACAATGTTTTGCTCAAAAGATATATGGGTTACTACAACGTCTCCACGATGTACAATCTCCCGAATCAGATCGTATTTGCGCTCAATATGCTTGCCGCGCTTGTGGCTTCTTGGTTCTCTTGAATTTGCAACTGCACCACTATTATCACAATATAGGGTGATAAGCAGATGCATATTTGGAACTTTCAAATCTGTCAAGAATTTCCTTAACCATACTGCTTCCTTTGCTGCTTCACATGCAGTATTCAGCTTCCATTGTGGAGTCCGCAATACAGTTTTGCTTCACACTTCTCCACACTACTGCTCCTCTATTAACAATGAACACTGATCCCGATGTAGATTTTTTTGCATCTTTATTGGTTTGAAAATCAGAGTCAGTGTATCCAGTAAGGATCAAATCCTTAGTACCATACACGAGCATGTAGTTCCTCATTCTCCTAAGATACTTGAGGATATTTTTAACGGTAGTCCAATGATCATATCCAAGATTGGACTGATACCTACTGACTATCCCTACTGCCTAGCATATGTCAGGTCTAGTACATAACATTGCATACATCAGGCTCCCTACTGCGGTAGCATAGGGAATGCGTCTCATATCCTCAACCTCTTGAGGTGTCTTAGGACATTGATCATTTGACAAATGAATTCCATATCTGTAAGGTAACAGACCTCTTTTGGAATTTTGCATCTTATACCTAGATAACATTTTGTTTATATAAGTTGCTTGAGACATGGCTAGTGTTCTGTTCTTGCAGTTTCGAATAGTCTGAATCCCGAGAACATATTGCGCATTTCCTAAATCTTTCATTTGGAACTGCGCTGCTAGCCATTTCTTGATGTCAGTTAGGTAACCTACTTCATTCCCAATGAGTAGAATATCGTCAACATATAAACCTAAGAACATTATAGTAGAATTGACGATCTTCTTATAAACACAAGGCTCGTCAACATTCTATTCAAAGTTATAAGATTTGATCGCAGTATCAAATCTTATATTCCAAGATGTAGAAGCTTGTTTCAACCCATAAATGGATTTTTGAAGCTTGCAAACCTTTTGTTCTTGACCCTCTGCAATAAACCCCTCTTCTCTTATACACATCTAGATGTGTATAAGAGACAGTCTTTGAACTACATAGACTCCAATTCGAGGTCTATGGCTTTGACTCACTGATCACGGTTCACATCTTTCATCGCCTGTTTATAGGTCGATGGATCCTCTATGCCGTCATCAGGTATGACGACATGTGTTTATGTTAAACCCAAGTAACGGTCAGGCTGATGAACAATCCTCCCACTACGTCGAGGCATTCTCAATTCTTGAGAAGGATGTAACTTACCAGATATACTAGTTTTATCTACTACTTTAGTAGATGAACTAGTTCTATTTGTAGCGTCTTTGAAAATTTCATTCAATACTAGTCTACTGCGAGATTGATGACTTTTTATGTGGTCTTCCTCTAAAAATATGACATTTGTCGATACAAATACTGTAACACCATAATGTAATTTCAGTAACTTTATTATTTGAAATTTCAGTAATTGTTATTAGTTGGAGGGCATTTTTGGAATTTAAGTACAAGTGCGGGAATTTAATTGTTGGCGTAAAATTATTCAATTTGAAATTTAAATTGGAAATTAATGGTAGGAATTAATTTTCTTTTGAAATGGAAAGGAATTTAATAGTATAAAATGGAAAGAAATTAAATGTAATTATATTTATTTCCTTTTTTGTTTTATTATTATTATTGTTGTTGTTGTTTTGTTTATAAAAATGTCAAACCCCACTACCCCTTTTCTTCCTCACGTTCGTGAGCCCGTTCGACGTCGCCCAAAGCCACCGCGTCAGTTTCTTCTTCATGACCTCTGTCCACCAACGCTCAAGCGTCGTTCGTTTTTGCCGTCACTGGATCTATTGATTTGGGTAAGATTTCTGCCGTTTGGGTTTTTTTCGGTTGATTCTTAAATACTCATTTACTTTTGGCATCAATTGGTTGATACTCATTGTGTTTCAACTTTGGATTCAAGTTTGCGAAGGTATTGAGGTGTTGTTCAGTGAAGTTGGAGTTTGTTTTAGCGAGTTTTGGTAAGTTTTATGCTTTTATTACCCTCTTGTGGATTAATTTTGGTTTTTGAGAAATTTTGGTAAAGTCATTTGGAAGTGATTTTTTTGACGAAGCTACATATGGATAATTTATTTGAGACATTGGTAGTGAAATATGTATTTGATTCAAGCTTTAATCATGTAAGCCTAATTTCAAATTATGATTAGGGGGTTGATTCAAGAATTTCATTCAAGATGAAGAAGAGTTTGTTTTGCTATTTATTTGGGCTTAAAATTGGAGGTTTGGAAGGTGAATTCGAATTGGACCACACCTTAGGTAAGGTTATCTGGAAATATTTTGTAATATTTGGGTGTTTGGATTTTGGCCTTAACTATTAATTTTAAAGCTTGATTTATGTTTAGGCTTGATTAAGGATTCAAGAATTTCACAAAGATTCAATTGCTTTTTGGTTTGACCTAATATCAAGGTAAGTAATCTTACTGCTGGAACTGCCCACGAGCCAGGCATTAGATGTATGCTAGCATGATAAATAAATGTTATGGCAAAATGACAGCATGATAGACTGATAGTATAATATGATCAAAGTATGTTCTGGTACGAGATCTAGATTATTTATTTGTGCGCATAGACACTTGAATGCTAATATGAAATAGTATGTGCTTCCATACGGTTGTATTTGATCTGATGATGTTGAGGTATATGTGTATGTTGTAGAGCCATAATGTTGAGGTTTATATGTATGTCATAGATTCTTACAGTGATGATTATGATGTTGAGACTGTGCAAATGTCCTTACTGATTAGTTAGATGCCCATTATATTTGTGTTTCCTTTGGGATTCACCAGTTTTTGTTTCCTTTGGGATTCACCAGTTTGTGTTTCCTTCGAGATTCACCAGTTTGTGTTTCCTTTGGGATTCACCAGTTTGTGTTTCTTTCGAGATTCACCAATTTGTGTCTCCTTCGGGATTTACCAATTCGTGTCTCCTTCGGGATTCACAAGTTTGTGTTTCCTTCGGGATTCACCAATCTTTGTTTCCTTCGAGATTCACAAGAGGTAGTGGGCATACTTAACTATAGTAGGATAGGACTCAGTCTCCTTCTTGTTTCATGTGCACATATGTCCTATAAGGACTAGAGCAGTTTATATGTTTCACCAGAGGTAGGTATCTAGAGAACATAGATGCCCAGCCTGACCCCAGTAGTGGGGTTACTTACTGAGTATTTTATACTCATTCTTTCTCATGTTGTTGTTTCAGGTAAGGGTAGAGATGCATTGGCGATGGACAAGCAGAATTCGTGATCGAGCCACTGGGACTAGTTTTTACGCTTCCGCTCATGAGATTTAAAGTTCTTTTCATGTATCTCTTAATTTTTAGTTTTGATGTTTAAAATTTAGTTTAAGAATCATTTTTCATATTTATTTATTATCCATTATGATTTATGGGTACCCTACTATTGATTTAGTATTTGAATTTAATGAAAGTATTTTGAACTTACCTTATTTAATTAGCATTTATTTTCCCATAACCGAGTGTCGTTTTGAGTTCCATGCATGCATGTATTTAGTAACGGCCTAACTTAAGTCCTAGGGGGTCAGGTCGTTACAAATACCTTATTCTCTTGAGGATCGTAAAATAGACCACCTTTTGTTTCTTTTGGATAACCTACAAATAGGCATAGTTTTGAACGACGTTCCAATTTTTTAGGATTTTGCACCAACATGTGTGTCGGGCATCCTCAAATCCTAAAGTGACGTAAACTGCCTTTACGCCCTTTTCATAGCTCATAAAGTGTTTCTGAAACACTTTTAGAGGGAACGTTATTCAAAATATAGACAACAGTCTCGAATGCATGTCCCCAAAAGGAATTAGGTAACTTAGCAATGCTCAATTGAGCGAACCATGTCCAACAAGGTTCTGTTTTCTCTTTCAAATACACCGTTCTGCTGTGGCATATTAGATGCAGAGAGTTTTGACTTGATTCCGTGTTCTATCATATAGTCCTGAAATCTTAAGTCCATGTCCTCCCCACCTCGATCTGATCGTAGTGTCTTAATTGTTTTACCTAACTGGTTCTCAACCTCAGCCTTATATTCCTTGAACTTTTCAAAAGAATTAGACTTGTGATGCATTAGGTAAATATGACCATACCTTGAATAATCATCAATAAAACTAATGAAATATTCATATATACCCTCCTCGAGCTTTGACATTCATCGGAGGTCTGAATGTACGAGCTCTTAAGGGTTTATTGTTGGCTCTGAGACTTTCCAGTAAAGACGTCTTAGATCAATTTTTACCTCAAGACAAGACTCACATGGAGAGTAAAAAGTGTCTTGCTAACATGATTTAGGAGGTCCATCTTAACCAATCTCCAATCCTTTTAAGAGTTATATGTGGCCAAGTCTTAGGAGCATTAGAAGAAACTTTTTGTATTTTATTTTGAGTTTTGGCTGTTCTAAACATCTCAGTATTTAAGAAAAATTTTGCTTTAGTTGGTCTTAACTTATATAAGTTGTCTTCAAGTGTAGCAGAACAAATTTGAATACCTTTATAAAAAATGAACACTTCATTTATATTAAAATATATTGTATATAATTGTTCTATAATACAAGCAATAGATATCAAATTCCTCTTCATAAGAAGTGCATACAAAACATTTTTAAGTACTAGAAATCTATCTTCAAAAAACAACTTCAGATCTCCCACTGCTTTAGCTGAGACAACCTCTCCTGTTCCAACTCTGAGGGTTATCTCACCTTCTTTGGACTTTTTGTCAAAATAGTTTTCTAAAATTCGGCTAAAAAAAAAAACTCAAACCCAACCCAAAATCCCTTATTCTATTTCCATCTCTAACTTTTGGGCATATGCCCTAGTTTATTGTATTCATATGTTTATTGTACTCATATGTTTCTCACTTAAATTCAATATTGTGATACTCCACTAGGAGTTTTAGTCTAAATGGGAGTTTGTTGGATTTTATGTCCTAAAACTTGTAGTTGTGAAATTAATAAACATATTCTGTTTTGTTTTTCGATAAAGTTGTTATTGAAATTGTAATCTTAAATCCAATAAACTAAGGTCCTGAGACTATTTAATATAGTTTGAACTTTATGTAGTGACATAAATGTGGATCTAAGTTCAAATATATAGCCAAAATAGTCTATAGTATATGAATGAGGTTGGGCGCCTTATTCTGGAGACACTATGGATGCGGCCCACTTTGTAGTTAGTACAAACGATGTGATCCTGAATCGTTCATATAGAGATATGTGAGTGAGGACATCCTATGCAATGAGTTTGCATAAGACTGAACCATGAAATAGTCACTTTTTACATTCTAAATACTGTTTTATGTATAAAACTGACTATTTCGTTAATTGATGACCTAGGTAACTTAATCTTAATCCTGAGCTAACTATGAACTCCTGTTCACTCAGAATTATCCTTAGATCTGCATAGGTGAGAGCAGTTCATCATCGCTAGCCCAATAAGGCTCCCATTTCAGGGGTAAGATCATGTGGATAGTTGGGAACATAGGGTACAAGACGGAATTCATTCCTACCCGTTATAGGGTTAGTAGATAGGTTGTTCCCTTTAGTACTGAATCCAGGTCTTGAACAAGGGGCCCCACCCTCTCCTTGGCCCGAGAGGGGTTCGGTTTATAGGTTGGATTTTAAACCAATTGTTCATTAGAGGATCAATGGAACTTAAGGAACAAGATATAGTATTGGGGGTAAAACGGTTTTTATGACCCAGCCGAGATTACGAACAACCTGTGAAGGATTAGCTTACTGATTATGGTTATATCATATGGATAGAAATATATCTATAGTGAGGGGAGTGCAACTATGGAACTTTAGTGAAATGGCCTGTTAGTTAACAAATGTTGATTAATTAGGTTAAAGAGTTTTATCGGTTAATCTTGGATTGTTGTTGCCCATGATCTGTAGGTCCATTAGGTTCTCCTACTAGCTCATATGGAATAAACTTAGAACAGTATGATAGAATAATTCGAATTGTTCAAATTAGGTGAAGAGAGAGAAATCGACAAGTATATGTGATATAGTGGTCGGGTTTTTCAGTTTAGAGATACAGCTTTAATATTTAAATGTGATTTAAATATCAAGAATATGAATACGTTCATATTCGAAACGACTCGGAATATGGGAAATGGTCAAAAGATGTAAAAAGTCAAAGAGTTGACTTTTGACTTTGAAAAGTCAAAACTTTGGGACCGACCTTATATTCAAATTGTTGATTGAATTTCAGAAAATGAATGCGGTCTTTTCAATGCTGGAAAGG
>NC_052352.1:17122042-17123730 GCF_009727055.1 Benincasa hispida | reverse complement strand
CCATTTTCTTTTTCCATCTCTTTCTCTCTCTCGGTTTCTTCATCCACTAGGTCCCACAATCCGGTTCTGAGTCCAGAGGATAGTAGGTCAACTCTAGTGGTAGTCCAGAAGAATTCGGATCGAGATTCAGCGAGGAAATGTGGTTTTCAATAGCTTCAAAGGTAATTTTTAATTACTATTTTTCCTACTTTTTGCATGCTATTTTCCTTTAAATTAAAAGCAATTAGAGTGTAATTAGGTCCTTTTTCCATTGTGTATGTCTCGTGTTCCATCATGTGGCAATTAGAAATTTTCACAAGAAATTTAAAGAAAAAAAATTCCAAAATCATAATAAATCCACTTGAGTCCATATTTCATTCAACCTTTGAATATAAAGGAAAAAAACACCCACCAAAAGCAATTGAGCGTAATTAAAGCATGTGACATGCATTTGTTATATCTTATAAGTGTTATAAAATATATACTATGTATGCTTAGTTTTAATATAAGTGTTATATTAAAGCATCTTTGTTTGAAGGAAGAATGTTATAGTTGAATGCTCTAGGGTTATAATTGTTATAATTTATTTTATAATTTTTATAAAATAACCTAGACTTCTAAAATCTATAACAAAGATAAGATGCATGTTCACTTAGGGTTAACTATCGGGCAATCCCATTTTTCATAGAAAAATAGGCCGATATCTTGTAAAACCGAAGTTACAAAAAAACTCACCCGGCAAGATCTTGGCAAAAAGTCAGATAAGATGACTAAGGTTGAAGGTGTTTAAGTTGACGGTTCACGGAACACCTACGACTTAGAGATCGAGCAAGCGTTTGAGTTAGGTTAAACCGATTTTATGAGCATGCGTGAGCGGTGTGAAGTAATAAATTTTGTTTATCACCTAGACATCGTAGGTTAAAAATCCAGTATAAAAGTTATACTCGGATGAATCACCTAGACTTAGGATATGTCTAGTTAGTCAAAATGTATCGCTAAGTATTTTATACCCTAACGATCTAGAACACTTCAGCTGGAGAGAAGTAATGTACTTTTAGCTTTAGCGTCCCTAAGAGTTCACACCGTGAGATTCATGCTTGGCTTTTGGCCGCCCTGGAAGCGGACTTCATTCAGAGAGTGTTTGCATGAGTCAATACCAAGGTGAATAGGGGAAGTTGTTCATAGTAAGTGGGAGAAGGAAGTGTATCAACACATCCTACGGTCTCTTCCATTAGGTTGCACCATGAGATTTCTATAATGCACTTGCATGTCTGCCTTGGAGTGACCTTACCAATCGAAGGGTTGTATTATAGGATTCGGAACTCCGCGAACTCTAGAAATTGATAGGGTCTCTCAAGTCCGTTTTCATTCTTGTCTTTCCAACTTCGGGAACATAATGATTCCGATCTTTGAGGTCTGAAAATGGAGGGTCACACTTACACTTACAAGATCTTTGAGGTCTTGACCAAAGTAGCGATAACTGAGTTACTATAGGAATAAGAGTTATTCTGGTGATAGTATCTAGTCAAGATAGTCTTGGTTCAAAGGAGGATAGTCGATCACCCCTCGGTGGAGGTTATTCTAAACCATTGAAATATCGTTGCAAAATATAATAATGAAGGGTACATTATTAGTTTTTTTGCTAAACTTGATTGGATTTAAAAGATTAATGTTTTTTACTAAAAAGGATATGTTTTTCTTTTCAGCAT
>NC_052352.1:17119381-17121742 GCF_009727055.1 Benincasa hispida | reverse complement strand
AGTGGGAGACTTGAAGTTGTTTCTCAACAATAGATATATCATACTTAAAGATGTTTTGTATGCTCCTAAAATGAGACGGAATTTAATATCTATCACATGTATATTGGAACAAATGTATAAAATATCTTTTGAAGTTAATGAAGTGTTCATTTTCAAAAAAAGTATTCAAATTTGTTCTGCTATACTTGAAAACAACTTATATAAGTTAAGACCAACTAAAGTAAAATACTGAGATGTTTAGAACAGACAAAACTCATAATAAAAGACAAAAAGTTTCTTCTAATGCTTATCTATGGCACCTAAGACTTGGCCACATAAATCTCAAAAGAATTGAGAGATTGGTTAAGAATGGACTACTAAATCAGTTAGAAGACAATTCTTTACCTCCATGTGAGTCTTGTCTTGAGGAAAAAATAACTAAGACATCTTTTACTGGAAAAGGTCTCAGAGCCACAATACCCTTAGAGCTCGTTCATTCGGACCTCTATGGACTGATGAATGTCAAACTCGAGGTGGGTATGAATATTTCATCAGTTTTATTGATGATTATTCAAGGTATGGTCATATTTACCTAATGCATCATAAATTTGATTCTTTTGAAAAGTCAAGGAATATAAGGCTGAGGTTGAGAACCAGTTAGGTAAAACAATTAAGACACTACGATCAGATCGAGGTGGGGAGTACATGGACTTAAGATTCCAGGACTATATGATAGAACATGGAATCAAGTCACAACTCTTTGCACCTAATATGCCACAGTAGAACGATGTATCTGAAAGAAGAAACAGAACCTTGTTGGACATGGTTTGCTCAATGATGAGCTTTGGAAAGGGTGGAGAGAAAGAAGGAGAGAGCAACGCTAGCGAGATTGGAAAGAGCGATGCTGGCAAGATTAGAGAGAGCGAGATCCTTAGCGAGAGTGGGGAAAGCGAGAGTTTGAGCAAGAAAGTAGGAGAGAGCGAGAGTGGAAAGAGCGAGATCAACAAGAAATTGGGAGAGAGCGAGAGCAGTCTGAACGCCTCATTCGAACGTCACGCCCACGCGATCGAAGGAAACCGCCCGTGCATCGAACGACCGGCATTTATGTGTTGGAGTTGGCCACGATCTTATAGATTATGCATTGAAAACCCTAAATTGAATACAAACAAAGCTTGAAGATGTAAGGGAAAACGTCAATTAAAATTTAGGTGTCCGATGAAGAGAAATTCTTAAACCCTAAGAGATTGTGTTGGATGCGTTTGGGAATAACACATTGAACCAAGGTGAAGTCAACTTACGTTGATAAAGGGAGGATTACACATTTGGCCATGCAACCAAGTAGGGGTGTCAACACCATAGGAGGTTTGGACGCCTATAAATAGAGCCGTTGGGATTTCATTTTCAAATCACAAATCATAAAATTCGTAAAAAGAGGGGGGAGAATAGAGTGCATTGGACAGTGAGGGTAGAGGAGAATGCATCAACTTGAGACGAGGAGATCTCCCAATCTACTCAAGCGTTTGATGTAATTCTAAAGCCATATAAAATATAAGAGAGTCTAGTTTTCATGGTGAGGATTCCAAAGAAGAAGCTTGAAGGAATTTGGCTGGAGAATGAGAAAAATACAGAGGGGTCGAGCTATCGGGTAAGTTGGGCCAGTCTTGATGTTTGGATGATTCCGGCTAAACCATGAAGAGTTAGATTTTATGGTAAGCTTCTTGAGACATTTTAGAATAGTTTTGTAGAAGGAAGTATCTCAAAATAAGGTTCAAAACTATGAGTAATCTAAGCTGTAAGTTGGATCTGGATTCTAGGGATAAAAAGGGAGCCCGAGGTAGAAAAGGGAAATATTAGAAAGACTCCTAAGTAATTAAGGTGAGTGTTATAGCTTTGATCATTAACTTATAGTGTGAGTAGTTTTGATCATTAACACATAGTGTGAGTGTTATAGCTTTATAGTTTCGATAGATTGTGAGTGTTATAGCTTTGATAATTAACACATAGTGTGAGTGTTATAGCTTTATAGTTAACATATGTTGTGAGTATTATGTTGCATTAGAAAATACCATCCCTACTAGCATGATAATTTTGCTAGGTTGGTATGCGTGGTAAAAGCTATGTTACTCCAGGGCATCATTTGTTAGCACTGTGTCTTTGATAAATCAGTACGTAATGTGAATATTATAGTTGTATAACCTGAACATCACAGTCTTGAGGTGTTAGATTTTGCTATCATATGAATTATAGGGTTGCTGTCATCCCTCGCAAGCGTTACAGTAGAGTCCATTGTGAATACTCACTTAAGTTAAAAGAGAAGTGCATCGTAAACACTGTGAAGCCATGCTCAGTACTGTGTTATGTAACTTAGTTAATATATATCAC
>NC_052352.1:17095069-17114553 GCF_009727055.1 Benincasa hispida | reverse complement strand
ACACTATAATTGCTTTTAATATTTAAAGGAAAAATGCATGCAATTGAAGGAAAAACAGTAATTAAAAATAATACTTTTGAAGTTCCCGAATGCTTTTCCTCGCTAAATCTCGACCCGAACTCCGAACCACCACTAGAGTTGACCTACTATCCTCTGGACTCAGAATCGGGTTGTTGGGACCCGATGGAATGAAGAAAACCGAGAGAGAGAAAGAGATGGAAAAAAGATGGAGATTTTTTGGGTTGGGTTTCTAATTTTTTAGCCCAATTTTGAAAACTAAGTTTTGCAAAAATGGCAAAAGTTTCTAATCCAAATTCAAAAGCCCATATTTATAGAAAAAGGCCATGCAACAATTACATGAAATCAATTCATAAAAACCCAACACCTAGAATCCACTATCTAAGTGGGCTTAATGTCTCCACTATAAGCCAGCACCTAGCCTACTATTTTTTAGTGGAATATCCAACAAAAGTTTTGGATTTTCCCACTAACTTTAGTCAAAGGACAAAATAGTCATTTTGCCAAAGTCAAACTTTGACATAAAAGTCAACATTTTGATTTTTATGATTTTTTCCATGTTGACTAATTTTGACCTCCCGTGCATGAATCCACATTCATTTTCTCGAAATTCAAATCACATTTGAATATAAGGTCGGTCAAAGTTTGACTTTTTCAAAGTCAAAAGTCAACTCTTTGACTTTTTACATCTTTGACCATTTCCATTATTTTCGAGCTTCCAAATATGAACGTATTCATATTCTTGATATTTAAATCACATTTAAATATTAAAGTTGTATCTCTAAACTGAAAAACTCGACCACTATATATCACATATACTTGTCGGTTTCTCTCTCTTCACCTAATTCGAACAATTCGAATTATTCTATCATACTGTTCTAAGTTTATTCCATATGAGCTAGTAGGGAAACCTAATGGACCTATAGATCATGGGCTCCAACGATCCGAGATTAGTTGACTAAAAACTCTTTTAGATGGAGCTAAATCAACATTCGTTAACTAACGGGTCATTCCACTATAGTCCCGTAGTTGTACTCCCTCACTATAGATATATTTTGTCCATTTGATATAACCATGATTAGTAAGTTAACCTTCACGGGTTGTTCGTAATCTCGGCTGGGTCCATAAAAACCATGTTACCCCTAAGATTACTCTTTGTTCCTTAACTTCCACTGATCCTCTAATGAACAATTGGTTTAAGGTCTAACCTATAAACCGAACCTCTCTTGGGCAAGGAGAGGGTAGGGCCCTTGTTCAAGACCTGGATTCAGTACTAAAGGGAACAACCCATCTACTAACCCTATAACGGGTAGGAGTGAATTCCGTCTTGCACCCTATGTTCTCAGCTATCCACACTGATCTTACCCCTAAAATGGGAGGATTATTGGGCCTGATGAGCTGCCCTCACCTATGCAGATCTAAGGATAATTCTGAGTGAAACATGAGTTAGCTCAGGATTAAGATTAAGTTACCTAGGTCATCAATTAACGAAATAGTCAGTTTTATACATAAAATGACATTTAGAATGTAAAAAAGTGACTATTTCATGGTTCAGTCTTATGCAAATTCATTGCATAGGATGCCTCCACTCACCATATCTCTATATGAACGATTCAGGATCACATTGTTTGTAACTAACTACAAAGGTGGTCATATCCATAGTATCCCCAGAATAAGGCGCCCAACCTTATTCATATACTATAGACCATTTTTGGCTATATATTTGAACTTGATCCACATTTATATCACTATAGAAAGTTCAAACTAACATTAAATAGCCCCAGGACCTTAATTTATTGGATTCAAGATTACAATTTCAATAACAACTTTATCGAAAAACAAAAATAGAATATGTTTATTAATTTACAAACTACGAGTTTTAGAGGACATAAAATCTAACAAACTCCCACTTGGACTAAAAACTCCTAGTGGAGTATCACAATGTTGAATTTAAGTGAGAAACATATGAGTAACAATAAACATATGAAACAATAAACTAGGGCATATACCCAAAAGTTCTCCCACTTGTCCTAGTTTACAAACTTCGTAGACCTAGACTCTGTAGGTGACTCTTCAAACACTTTAGTCGTGAGGCCTTTGTAAAAGGATCAACAATTTTTTGCTCAGAAGATATTTGGGTTACTACAACGTCTCCACGATGTACAATCTCCCAGATCATATGGTATTTGCGCTCAATATGCTTGCCGCGCTTGTGGCTTCTTGGTTCTTGAATTTGCAACTGCACCACTATTATCATAATATAGGGTGATAGGCAGATGCATATTTGGAACGATTTCCAATCTTTCAAGAATTTCCTCAACCATACTACTTTCCTTTGCTCCTTCGCAAGCAGCTACATATTCAGATTCCATTGTGGAGTCAGCTATACAAGTTTATTTTATGCTTTCTCCACACTACTGCTCCTCTATTAAGAGTGAACATTGATCCTGATGTAAACTTTCTAGCATCTTTATCAGTTTGAAAATCAGAGTAGTGTATCTAGTAAGGATCAAATCCTTAGTACTATACACGAGCATGTAGTTCCTCGTTCTCCTAAGAACTTGAGGATATTTTTAACGGCAGTCCAATGATCATATCCAAGAAAATTAGGTCCTTATTCCGCTGCGTATGTCTCGTATTCCATCAAATCAAGCAACATGTAAGGGGAACATAAGAAGAATGCCTTTTGAATTGAGAAAAAGAAATACACCTAAAGGATTAGAAAGTGAAGGTATTGGGTAATAAAATTTGACTAAGTATTAGAACATACAAACACCTAATATTGATATGTTACCAAGGATAATTGAAGTTTAAAATATACTTGGTAAGGCTCATGTTGGACACATGCGTTGGTAAGAGGCATGGCCAAGCCAGGAAAAATTTGATGTTTGGCAAAACAAAGTGTAAGCACCAAGTAGTCATGCAATGACACGAGAACGTTGGCCAAGTGTTGGCGTGAGTAGGCTACTCATACGTGGAATGTTGTTAAGCGTTGACAAGGCATGCGCCAGCTAAGGGGCTTGTAAGGTTAGAAAGCTTGCGAGCAGGGTATGCTGGGCATTGGCACAAGGTTAGGTGCTAAGCCTAGTGCACACGTGTAAGTGATGCGCGGAGGCTTGGGCACATGGTATAGGCGTTGCATGATCGAGCAGCGAGGAAGGGCCACCGAGCAATAAGTATAGGTAAGATGCTGACGAGCGCACATGAGCAGGATGATTAATGCAAGACGTGAGCGCTCGAACGCACGTGTGGAGTCGCATGAGCGGGGGCGTAAGGTACCGATTGTGAGGGCATTGGGGCGTTGCACAAAGAGTGAACTCATGGTTGATCGCAAAGCAATGAGCATAAGGCGCTCAGCGAGCGATGAAGCCATGTGATGGCTAGGTTGTTTTAAGGCTGGGGAAACCTCCTGAGCGCCTACAACAAGAGTGGCCTAGGCGTGAAGGTTTCTATTTGGATGTGTAGTATGTGACTGCCTAGGTGAAGGGGTTGAACGCATGAGTATGCGATGAAGGCCATCGTGCATCAAGTAGAAGCCATCATGTGTCGAGTAATGGTTATCGTGTAACGAGTAGCAACTATCGTGCATTGAGTAATGACTAGATGCAAGCGAGGAAGCACTTGGTTATTTTATAAATCTTGAGAAATCCAAAAGTTTTTGGCTATTAAGTTGTGATTTGAGGGGAAAACGGTGGGTGATGCACCAGCTTAAGAGTTGGACGTATTGAAACTAGGAGTTGTCAACTGGAAATTTAAGGGTGGAATGGAAAGAATTGAGGTGGGCGCACGAGAGGGCATGCAAAGGAAAGGTTATGTATTGGCTAAAGGAAAGGAAGTCATTTCAAGACCAAGGTGGCAAAGGGTTGGCGTGGACAGCGCAAGGTGAGGGCACATTGACATGCAGTTAAGCTAGAGGTGTCAAGCTAGGAAGAACTTGGGACGCCTATAAATAGGATAGGTTGGGACGATCAACTCTCACAATCCACTCGTGCCATTTGAGTGAAGTTAGTAAGGAAGTTCTCAAAAGAGAGTATAGAGAGAGGGAGGTCCCAGGCTGCCGTCTCAATTGAGGTGCTAAAGAAAGAGGAGCTTGCGTTAGAAGTTCAATAGCCTAGCTGACCACATAGGCCTATCGCTCAGCCCTGTCAGGCATCCTTGCCAGCGCAAGTGCTCGCGCACACACCTTGCGAGATGCATCTGAATATATGCACGGATGCATCTCAGTGCGCATTGTGCGCATCTCACCACCTAGCACTATCCTATGCAAGGTTTGCCACCTAGCTGCATGCGTTCCAGCCCACCTGCGCGCTAGACACGCCCACCCTGCAGTCTAGAGCCCATCAACTTACCAAAATAACCTCCAATGAACTGTTTTGGAAAAGTTAGGCCTATTTTTAGATTGTAAGCTGGTCTTTCTAACTTAAATTATTTGTTAATAAAATTGGGATTATTGAAAGAATTATGGACTAATTTAGAATTTCTTAGAAAGGAAAGGAATTCAGAAGAAACATGACAAGAAGTTGGTTAAATAATTTTCTGAAAAACTGATCAAGAGAAACTATGAGCGGTTTATGTTTTTGAATGGTTGGATGTTTTATATATTTGTACCAGTTTGGTAAATTTGGCATGATCTGAAAATATATGTTTTCTTGTATTATAATTACTGTTCTGTTATTTGGATGACTATTTACTCTCTGAGTCTTGGCTTGGATGTTTGTTCTTATTAGTTTGACTAGAAACAGGAAATTGAACCCAGATGTTATTAGCATACTTTATGGATATATCTGGTTGGGGTTATCTACGTACCCGAGTATGTCTAGCAGGAATTGTTGACATGTGCATATTCGACGGGTTGTTTGGGGTACTGGAAATTGTTTCCTCGAACCAGTTTATGGGATTTGTTATGTATTGAAGGATTATGTGATCATACCATCCTTGTTTCATTTATTATCTGTATGTAAGTTGGATGGTTGTTCACATTGTGCTATTGCTTTCCAAAAAATATTTTGAAAGTGAATAATATTTAGTTTAAACTTACCACTCATTGAGCATTATCGCTCATGTTTTTCAAATTTTTTTTCTTTAATTCCCCCCCAGGTGTCAGAAGAAAGTGATGGAATTGGCTTAGAACAAGTTGACGGGTGATTGCAGAAATCATTCTGTCTTGACAGCTGTATCAAGAGAGTTCAAACACATGGTGGTATTGAAAGTCTAAAATTTGATAAACATTAATGTATTGTATAACATAAAATCCTAGATGGTAGATGTTCTCAATATTTATAGTCCTCACACTTCCTTTCGGGTTTGAGGGACCGGCTCGGGAGGGGGTGTGACACTTGGATTTCTTTTTCTTTTTTTTTTAATGAGATAGAAATTCATGTGATGAATAATGTATAAAAATTAAAAGATGTATGTGACATCATTTATAATATAATTCACATAAATTGATGTTGTAATTGATGCGTTAAAAAAATTAGTTTTGGGATTATTTATGATATATTATAAAATAATTTTCAAGTTTAAACATTTGAACCTATTGATTTATAGTGCATGCTGCTCAATCCCTTGCTTTGTTCGAGATGGACTTATGATAGTTGAATTATGTTGAGTGATGGATATTTTGTTTCTTAGCAATAGTTTTAGCTTGGTCAATGAAATTCTTTTAAAAATTAAAATATTTATACATATGTAAGATATTGATTAATATATATAATCAACCTATCATAAAGATTTTTAGAATATACTTCTTCTTAATCAAATACTTTTTATGTAAAAATTTTGTCCATATAATAATTATTTAAAACTATATTTTTTTTCCCTTTTCAACAGAAAAAAACTATATTGTTTTCATTTGTTGGGAATAATTATCTCTCTTTTAGTATTACTTTTTTTTGTCTTTGATATTTTTTAGGCTAAGCATATAATTTGATGTTTGAAGTGTCTTCTATTTTTCAATTCCATGCCTAATATTAATGATAATTTAAGTTATACCATCATTTACAGTACTAAAATTTTTTCAATTTAACATCTATTCAATAATATCATGAAAATTCAATAAAAAGTACATTACAATATTTTTTTAGGACCAAAATAGTATAACTCAATTAAAGTATGTGTTATCTAAAAAAACATCAATTTATACATTGTACCCATCTCAATTTATCTTAAAAATTGATATTATTTAAACCTTGTACCCATTTTTTTAATCGAGAGACAACATGTTAAGCCTTTTAATTGGTAGGAATTAGAAAAACATTTAGGCCATGTTTATATACCCACAATGAAAATATGATTCAATCGTAATAAAATTCTTTTGATGTCGTCTACTACCAAGTGGATGCAATTGTAATTAAAAATCAATCGTAATGAGATTCTTGATTGTTACATCATCATTTTTATTCAATTTCAGATACAATTCTTAATTTTAAAATATTTTAATCAAATTGGTAAAATACTATACCTATTTTTTAATCGAGAGGCAACATTTTAAGCCTTTTAGTTGGGCAGGAATTAGAAAGCATTGGGCCATATTTACATACCCGTAATGAAAATTTGATTGATAGATGAAATTTTGTAATGAGATTATTTTATTGTCACATCATCATTTATTTGTTTAGTTTCAAATATATTGTTTAATTTTAAAATATTATAATCAAATTAGAAAATATTATACCTATTTTTTAATCGAGAGAACATTTTAAGCCTTTTAATTGGGCAGGAATTAGAAAGCATTGGGCCATATTTACATACCCATAATAAAAATTTGATTGATCGATGAAATTACGTAATGAGATTATTTTAATTATCACATCATCATTCTTTTGTTTAGTTTCAAATATATTGTTTAATTTTAAAATATTATAATCAAATTGGAAAATATTCTAGTCTTCGAGACCAAGTGGTATAAAAGAACACTTGCACAAAAAATATCCATATGTAGACGTGATATAAATATCTTGATGATGAATGTTACGTAGCTATTGTCATTAAAGATGATAGTTTAATCTTTCATACCACATTGACATAATTGTTTGAACAAAAAAAATTTAATACTACTTTAATTCATATGCTTTTGTAGTCAATGTACATTCAAAATCATCATTTTCATCCCTATATATTTAAAAAGTGATCGTTCTTGTCCATCCATTATAATTTTTCTCATCTTATAAATATATATATAAAAGATGAGAAAAATTATAATATATATTTATATATTGATTGAAAGTTTAACATTACACTTAACTTACTAAGTCTTTTAAAGTATAACCATTAATTTGTATCAAAAGATCTCTAATATGAATAAAATTTATGTTAAAATTTTGTAAATAGGAACCAAAATGATCACTTTTAGAAGAACAAGACCAAAATGAATATGAACAAAAGTTAAAGTACTAAGATCAAAATGAACATTTAAAAGTACATTGACTTAAAATGAATCAAAATCCAATATATTGAACCAAAGTAGTGTTTAAAAAATAGAAAAATTACCGCATATACCACAATCTTCATCACCTCGAGCAAGAAAAAAAATATACAACAAAAAACTATTACATAACAAAGTCCTCTTTCGTTACTATTTGTATATTAAAAATTATCTTTATTTAGCTACTTTGGCGTTTTCAAAATCTAAGATAATATTTATAACTTAATAACTTAAAAAATATATATAGTTATCAAAAACTTGTTTTTGTTTTTTAAATTTTGCTAGAAATTTAAATTTTAACTTAGTAAGGTGAAAATTATTGTAAAGAAATCAGAAGAAAACAAACACAATTATCATAAACCAAAAAAAAAAAAAAAAAAAAGCAACTCTAAGGTGACTATTTATATGATAATTAACTAATTTATTCTAAAATACTAATAAAATACCAATTAATCTAAATGAAGAACCAAACGGTTATTAAATTCAATCACACCAAATATCTCCTAATTCTCCTCTAGTCGATAACAACTTTTCATTTAAGACAACTTTTCATTTGAGACGGATTCTAAACTAACATGAACATATCATAACTTAATAGTTAAAGACATGTACCTCATTGATGTCATACTCAAACAAGAAAGAGAAGTCTCCAAAAGAGATTCATTACACGCAAGTGACATTTTCCAACAAAAGGACATGCCACCTCCACAAGAATGTAACCTATTCTATTAATAAATTAGTTTCATAACATTAAAGGCATTCATCAGCAACAAACAAAAATTTAAATCTTAGATATATATAGGTTTGTATAGCATAGTGTAAAAGACATCATCAAATACAATAATAATAATAATAATAATAATAAAAAAGAATAAAACAATCAAGAGCATAACAAATCATGTCTCAAACCATACACTAGAAAAAGCATTAAAATAGTTCAACAATATCCAAAGCATTGTCAACATCTAAAGCAAACTCAGCAACAAAATATTCAAACGTCAACAAATATTCAAATCAAAGAGTCTTAGACTTTTTGAGGTCAGACAAAACAAACTACCATGGAAAAAACACAATCAGCTACGGATGTTCATACTGTAGTCAGCTTCCTGCCTAGCTCAAGTACCTACACCAAAAGGGTCAAACAAAAATAGTCAATGGTCTTTAGATTTTAAGACAACTTAAGTAACACCAAATGAGAGACATAAATTGTTTTCTCATAGAAATCAAAAATGATTTATGTTTTAGAAATGAATAACCATCTATATATACCTTTTTCTTCCTTTTTTTTCTTTTAACAACAGACTTGGATTATTATATTAACCAGAAAGATCCGAACAAAACAAGATCCTCCTCAAGCTCAGAAAGAACAGAGAGGAGATTAAAGTAACTAAGTAATAGTCCAAGTAGTGTATATGGGTAAGGGGGAGTGGTAGTTACAAAAGGAGGGAAAAAAAAAAAAAAAACCTTATTAACCCTTCTGCATTTATCAACCCTCCGTTCGGGTTCAAGAAAGTTTAAGAAATGGTTTTAAATCAATTATTTTGTTTGGAACGAAAAAGATTTGAAATGAACGTATTTAAAATTCTGTGTTTTGATGGTAACTAGAAAAGAAAAGAAAGTTATGAATCTACTAATATAGACTTTTAACTATGTATTGATTGAAAATTAGAATTTGACAAGGTCGATTAAGTAATTTACTTTCAAATCTTATGAAATCCTGCAAAATCCGAGCATTTTAGTCAGGAAAGTTTTTTAAGTAAACAGAATTTGAAATCCCTTTTACCACACAATGGAAAGCATTTGAAATTCAATATGGATTGAAATCCCTCAAAATTACGAGGTTCCAAACAAGCCAAAGATTCCACGGTTTCTTTCTAATCATCATAGGGCACTATTAAAATTTGCCTAAACATTCATTATATTCAAGCCTCTGCTCCCTTGCATATTATTAGAAGAATAAACTTCTCTATGTTACTTTGTGACAGGACAAATAGCTACAATCAGTCAGTCATGGAATTTGGCATCCATTTGACATAACTGAATGAAAAAGGCATGTTCGTTATGGTGCAGAAAGAATGTAAGTATGTTAGAATAAAAGCATTATTATCACATTAAGTGACAAAGAATAATATTCGTCAATCGGAGACATCAATATTTCATTATCAACATGCTAAAGTATAAAGGATAGGAGACAGGCGTACCTGTACTGTACAGCTGCTTCTACTCAAAACAAAGATGTTACTACTATTTACTAAGGAAGAACTTTGGATCCCAAGGCTCCCAGTCTAGTACACTACAAGAAAGTTTGTACTGATCAAAGAAGATCAGCTGGACTGTTTACGCTTCTTGTCGCCATCGTCATTGTTAGCACCGTGATGTCCATTTTGAACAGGCGGATTCGTATATATGATTTGACCAAACAATTGAATTGAATATACTCCAGCTTTAGTTGAGTTGCAGGTCTGGTTCTCAGCCGTTCCTGTGGCAAAGGAAAGAACACTAGCCTGACTATCAGGCGATAAGGTATCCGATTGCACACTACCAATTTGGAGGTCAGTAGACACCGTTTGTGTCTTTGGCGCTGCATTCAGCTTGCACGTGGAAATTTCATCACATGTTGGTGGAGTAATTTCATTATATGGATTGAATAACCCAGATTCACAGAAAAAATTTTGCCTGGCTCCCTGCATGCCAGCAGGAAATGAGTTAAAACTCAACAATGATTGGTTGAATTGCCCCATTGTTGAATCACCGAATGTCATCAGAGGTGAAAACAGATCTGCTTCACCATTCACCACCGCAGATTTCTGGGGACCTCTAAATTTCTTTGCTGGGTGAAGAGGAGGGATTGGAGGAGTGGGTGTAGCAAGTTCAACCTCCCAAGGGCTCACATACTTAGCACTCTGCAGAGCATCAGTTTCTTCCCATGTAACCTAAGACAGAAAAACGAAATAACATGAAAATAATGATAATAAATCCTGGTAAAAACACAACAACAGTCTGTACAGAGAACAACTTCTTAAGACCACACAAAATGTAAATTCCTAACTGACATAAGGGAAAAGATCTAATAAAGAAACCCCAGTTTTCAGCAACACCCATAGTCATCTGACTAAATCAACAAATCCCATTTCCATTCTCTTATTGCTTAATGGGCTTGTTATCTGGTATGTATGTACGGGAACACTCCAGAGTGATCCGACTAAATCAATTGTTTAAGAACTGTCTCAACCACCAAAGACGTGATATATAACCCAACAGAGTTACACATTTACTTCCAATAGTATTTTGTCAGATCAACCATCCTGATACAACACACCTAGCAACCGGAGCAAACCCCACATTATCCAACACCAAAAAATCCAGACACAATACACGATACATATTCAACAATGAGGGTGTAATTGAAAATACTCGTAAATTATAAATCCAGTTCTCTGCCTCAAAATTAAAATAAAATTAGACTACTTCTTAATGAGAAAACATGTACGATTAAAAATGTCAGCATCTTTCAAAGGGTGGAACCAACAAACCATCATGAATGAAATGACCTAGAGTGAGTGACTCCAACACATCTTCAGTATCTAGTGTTTTTCCTCTCCCTCAAATCCCCGATAAGAAACAGAGAATTTAATATATATCCTAAAAATAGATTGATATTTGATCCCATCCAATTATTTCTCATCACTGATTGTCATGTTGAGTATGAAAACATAAACTAAAGCTAAATATAAACAACATGATCAACAGACTCAGACAATCAAATGAAGCAAAACTCAATTATCAAAAGAAAGAAAAAATAATTCAGAAGTACGTAGATATGATAACTATCTCCTACTCATGTGGAATTAGAGACATGGGTTAACAAAGGAAATGTTTACCTCAAGCATACGCCATGGAGAACCCATCCAAGGCCCATGGGCAGGAATAGATGCTGAGGTTACAGTCCCTTGATACCATTGCATCTTCAAAGAATCCTCCGTCTCCAAAGGCATTTTCACTCTTAACCCAGAATACCACTGATAATTCATCGAATTGTTCACTTTCTCAGCTGGAACAACAAATTCGGACAAGCCAGCCCTAGGATAATAAACCACCTCGAATGGCTTAAATTGCGTGGCCAATTCCGCAGCGTTAGCGACCGCCTCAGCCGGCACCTTCCCAATATTACTTCGGGAGAAAACTTCACTTCCTCCATCTCCAGAACGTTTCTCCTCCACATTGTACCTTCCTCCACCAATCTGGCTATTCCATCTGCTACAATCACCGCCTACAATAGCCCTTGAGGGTGTGGCACGACGAATGCCCACGAACATATCCCCACTGGAATTCTTTGCGAAAATGACGGCATCACCCGCAACCAGCTTCTTATGATTCACAAACTTACTCCACCCAGTAGTGAGCAAATGCCGCCTCGGCGTCCCACGATAAATATGACGAAAATTCCAAACAACTCCATGAACATCAGTAATCGATAAAGTCTGCACCGGCGGTTCAACCTTATAATTCAAGGGAGGAAAAATAGAATCGGCACAATACCGCGGTACAGAAAATCCACCGCCATTATTAGCATCAGAAGATGTAAGAATCTTAGCAAACTTCTCAATTGTATTCCTGTTCCCACTACCATCATCAGAACAATTAAATCCAGAAACCACTTCAGACCCACTCTCACCAGGACGAATTGGATTAAGATTCAACTTAAGACAGACTTCGTCAGACAGTGAATCGGCATTATAATCGGCAGCAGAAACGATACATTTAGTAATAGGGTTAGAAAGAACAGACCGAGAAAGTGTGGGAACATAAGTAGCTTGTTCGACATGTCCTTGAACGAAATAGTAAACTTCAGAACCGACAGTGTGGATATGGGCAGAATAGCCGGCAAAAGCACGCCAAAGATTCGGGTCCATTATCATGCCGGAAAAAGAACCGGCGGTGATCGAACAGCAAAAAAGAACAATGGAAAATTGTAATAGTTAGGGCAAGAAAAAGAAAGAAAGTGAGATGAAATTTGTCTGTTAGGGTTTGTTGAGTGTTGTTATGGAGAGATTTTGGGGATGGTGAGAGAGATATTTGGGAAGAACTGTGACTATGTCTTCATCTTCATCTTCACCTTCTCTCTCTCTCAAATATCATAGACATTTTGAAGAGAGAGAGAGAGTGAAAGAGAAAATGGCGTATTGGGTCGGAGAAACAGGAATCGGCAATGAGAGAAGAACAGACTTACGTAACGGAAACCCTTGAAAATCGGGGTGACTTTACGGTTTTACCCCCGACAATCTAACTGAAAATCTGATTTTTTGTTTAACTCCTCTTCTCTCCCTTCATTTTCTTTTCTTTTCTTTTTCTTAAATTGCAAAATTACTTCATTTTTTAATTTATGTCTATTTGATCCCTATTTTTTTTTAATTATAAATTTAGTTATTTAACTTTAATTTTTTAGTTAAATTTCTGTTTCAGTTTGTGTACTCTTTAAGTTTCATTAGATTTTAGTATTTGTACCATCCATTTTTAGCCATTCTATTCATCTTAGAGATGGTCTTGGTCTATGAAACACACATACTCCATGTGAGGTAAAGAATCATTATTAGATATACTGATCCTTTCAAATACTTCTCAGATACGTATTTGACACGTGATTTGTCTTTCAATACTTTTCAGATATCTGACACGCGATTTGACGTATTCATTTCTATGCATACTTTTTTTTTTAAAAAAAAGACAAGTAACTCATGATCTAATCTTTTCCACTCTAAAATTAGGCAACCTATTTAAAAAACTCACTACTTGAGTCCAAAACTTAAAAACAAAAAAAAAAAAAATAACGGACAAAACCATATACTAGAATCATCTAATCTCCATCTTTACATTTGAGTCCCCACAAAATCCATCAAAATATAAACCATTTATATCTTCAACAATAAGTTTTTCATTTATCTTCATACTTCTCCCTCTAATCTTCTTATTTTTCTTTGCAATATGAGTCACTTTTCTATTGCATTTTATTAACTATTGTACTTCAACATCTTTGATGTTTTTTTTTGTATTGTATTTCAGTGTTTGTATTCTATTTTGTGCTATTGTTATTAACTTGTATGTTAAATTTATCTATATCCTAGATTTTTTTTAAAGATATCAGTATCCTCGTTTTTTATAAATATATATATATATTTAAAAATATATATATAAAATGACGCATCCTTATACGTATCCGTATCTTAGTTTTTTAGAAATTGACGAATCGCCGTATCTGTATCGTATAACCGTATCTGTGTTTGTGCTTTATAGGTCTTGATTATTAATTTATTATTGGCTTTTTGCATTTAATTTAAAAATTTTGAAAATATACTCAGATGTGTCTTTTCTTACTTGAAAATTATTTCAACTTTGAAAGACTAGGTTTAAGATTTATGGAAGGTATAATGTGCGAATTTAATATTTATTAAATCTAAGAGACTATATTTGAACAATTGAAAGTACATAACAAAATTTAAAAAATTGGAAGTACATGACAAATTTTGAACAATTAAAATACATTACTAAATTTGAACTATTGAAAGTACCATAACTAAAATGGAATGAAAATAAAATACAGAGATCAAAGCATTGTTTTAATATTAATTTAAGAAAAAGTTTATAGATATACATAACTAAAAGTTTATGATTTAACTAGATATAAAATTCAAATTTATATCTAAAAGTTCGGTCCATCTTTTGAAATTTTGGAGTTTTAAAGTCTGGAAACAAAATTGAAAATCAAATTTATTAGACATTATTTAAATTCTAAGAATAAAATACGAAGTTTGTGAAAAATTTTGTCATTCAAATTTTAGATTCATTCAGGGATTCAAAATTTTTAAATAATTAATATTGATTTAGGATAACATGTTGGCTTTCTTCCAAAGAAACAATAAAATAAAATAAAGAATAACATATAATAAGCCAAACTTACTCAACAAGATTTAAATTTTAAGAACTAAAATATTAAGATTCTATTTAGTAACAATTTCGTTTTTTATTTTTTATTTTTGAAAATTAAACCTATTTTCTTTCAATTTCTTATAATTTCTAAAGATAATTTGTATCAAGAATTGGTAAAATTTTACCAGTTCTTAAAAGTTAGGGACTCGACAAATTTTGTTATTCAAATTTTAGATTTACTTACGGATTAAAAAGTTTTAAATAATTAATATTGATTTAGGATAATATGTTGGCTTTCTTTGAAAGAAAATAATAAAATAAAATAAAGAATAGCAGATTGGCATTTAAAATGGGATTTCCTAGCGTACATTAAAAACGATAAGAGATACAGAAAAAAAAAAATAAATAAATAACTCACACTATTTATCTAATAATTTCAAAACCACTCGTTTTTACCCTTTTTTTTAAGACCATCATATTTCTCTAATTAACCCATATGAAGCATAGATTAAATTGGTGTTTTAGAAAAGAAAATGGTTTTATCTAAAAAAAAAAAAAAGAAATAAAGTTAAAACACATTTTGATGTATTAATTTTCATGAAAATAACACCTTAGTTTAAAACTTGAGTTAATAAAGAGTTTGTCTCTATATTAAAACTTTATACTTACCGTTTGATAATAATTTAATCTCTACAGTAAAAAAATTACAAATAATCAAATTTCTTAATCCATGTAAATCAGAAAATTGATTTGGGATCAAATCTATCAATAAACTTGGTTTGCTTCATAAAAATTAGCACTTTAATTTTTACCAGGGTTTTTCAATTGATTTTGTTACACATGTTAAGGTAAAGAACTAAGATTCGATTATTATAAATTTAGAATTAAACTATATCATTATTAACTATATTTTTGTAAAATGAATGGTTGTTTCTATGAGAGTGGGGGATCACTTTTTTTTTTTTAATCTAAAAAAAGATCCAAAGTATGTTAAAATAATAAGAATTTGGTTTTATTTGAGACATGATTTCAATGCATAAATCAAACAAAAAATAAATTTAATATAATCATATTTCATTAAATATTCATTTCAGATAATATAATAGTTTGCTTAAGATAATTCATATTTATTTTAGAAAAAGAAAATATAATTCAAATTTAATTACGTGATATACTTTTAAAACGGCTAGATATTAACAGAGACACGGATTAGAAATTTGAAAAATACAATTTTTTTTAATATTTTATTTTCATTTAAATGTGATATCGTGATCTTTGATCTTTCAGAGTTTTTTTTTTTTCTATCTTTCAAATTTTTTATTCATAATTCTTTCTATTCGGATGGACTAGATTTAAGATTCGTTAAAAAATACAATAGTGAATTTAGCATTTATATATTGAAAATATAAAACTAAATTTGATACATTGAAAATACATAACTAAATTTGAATAACTGAAAGTACGTTAATAAATTTGAACTATGGAGAGTACTCTAAAATAGAATGCCACCAAAATAAGTATTATTTTAATCTTATTTCTTTTAAAACTTTGTGAATATACATAATTAAAAATTTATGGTTCAATTAGACATAAAATTTAAATTTATATCTAAATATTCAATCATTTTTTGAAATTTGAAATTTAAAATTTTTAAAGTTCCATAAACAAAATTGAAAACATAAGTTGATGACAAAATTTGTCATTCAAATTTTAGATTCATTCACGGATTGAAACTTTTAAAATAAGTAATATTAATTTGGGATAACATGTTAAAGCTTTCTTTCGAGAATTAGTTCAAGTATAAAATTTTAACAATACGACTTCAATTTTTGATTCTTTAAATAAGTTATAAAAGAATATTATTAAAATTTTGGAAGTTAGGTTTGAAAAAATAATAGTTATTTTAATTAAGTTTAAAATGTATTATTAAAGAATATATAAATTAATAAACTAAAATATTTTGTACTAATTTTTCAAAAAAGGAATGTGATAATCATCTCAATAATATAAATCTCTTTTGTTTTAATTAGGAAGATTGAAATAATTTCAAACTTTAATCTAAACCAGAATATTATTATCTGAAAAAATATGTGTTCATTGAAAAATGTATTTTATTTTTTGATTTGGAAGATTTGATTATCTTTTAATTTTATAATTTAATTTAAAATAAAAAAGAAAAATAAAAAATAAATCATAGTGAGATTGGAGGTGACGAAAAAAACAAAGATGATATTAACATTTAAAAAAGAAATAAATAAATAAATATGGGCATAGAGGTTCAAAAAATGGCTAAAAATATTTAAGCAAAATCATTCAAAATTATTATGTTTTTTTTTCTTTTTAAGAAAAAAAAAAAAGATGAGATACCTTGTCGAAAATTGAGGGCTTAATTTAGCCAACCTAGATTTCAAGTAGTTATTTGATTTTGAATCAAATATTTTTATTGGTTAATGTTATAGGGGCAAATATTTGTTAATGTGGTAGTTGGTAAAAAAAAATTAAAAATTAATTTGAAGATTAAAAAAATAAATCTAAAATGGATTAAAAGCACAATAAAAGTTAAGGTTTTGAAATGACAAATTGAGTGTTGCAATTTATTTAATCTTTATAATTAAAATAAAAATATTCATACATTCATAAAATCATGAAATAAAATGGACAAATCTGAATTGGTTAATGTGATGACGGTTCGCACGAGATTTCAACAGAAATTTATTTCGTGGAACTTGAATTATGTATTTGTATTAATTTTGTAGAAAATGAGTACAATCTCTAATACATAATATTTTGATCTTCTTGGATGATCGGCCTTTGGGCTTGTTGATTTTCTTGGAGGATTAGTGTTCGCACGAGGCTTCTGGAGAAACTTGTTTCGTGGAGTTGAACTTGAGTTGGTGTTGATGTTGATTTGATGCGATGTGGTTCTATTATTCTCTCTCGGTTGAATGCGTACGCTTGATGTATAGAAGCGAGGGCGTGTGGATGTTCTTGAGCTTCGAGTCTTGGAAGAATCTTGTATCTTCAAAGGACTTCAATCTTCAAGCATAATGCTCTTTTTCAGCATTCTGACTTCCTGTATCTCCAAATGACTTCAGTCTTCGAGTGTGGTCAACTCAGCTTCAGGAGTCAAGAGTCTAGAGAATTCCCTCTAAGCTCTCTTGAGTGTAGAATTGCTGACCTCTCCAAATGAGGAGAGCTTCTTCACAGGTGGACTTGGGCTTGGTTGATTGGCATTTGGGCCCAATTAGTGGCCTTTGGACCCAATTAATCGGATTTAGGCCTGATTTGACGTCTGGGCCTATTTTTGGGCTTAGTTGGACTTTGACCCAAATAATAATATCAAATTGGCCCAAATTAATCTTATCTAATTCAACGGTCATGATAAAATCACGTACCGTCATCGAAATTTTTCTTCCAACCTCAATTGAGCATATATGTCAACTCCTAATTGAGTCCAAATTTAATGATTTGGAATTTCGTTATAAATTTAGTAAATGACGTGACAATTTGTGATTGGTCAAAAATTTCTCATTCAACAAATGCCCCTAAATCCAAATATATTTGTTCTTGAATTTGACCTTAATTGATGTGTCAATCAAACTAGGAATTTAGTACATAAGTTTGACTTGAATTTGGGATAAAATTTGGAATATAGTCAAATTAAAAAAAAAAAATTGAGCTTCATCCCAATTTAATTTGATTTTGATTTAAGATACAATTTGGGATATGTCCAAAAATTTTAATAAAAGATCAATTAAGATTTTTTTTCTTATCCATGATTTATTTCAATTGAAGATAAAAAAAACTCAAGGCTAGACAACTTGATTTGAAATAAAATTTGGAATATGACCAAATTTTAATTTGAGATTTTATTTACAATTTAATCTCAATGTTGAACAATTTGATTTTGAATAAAATTTGGAATATATCCAAATCTTATTTGAATAAAATTCCAGTTGAACATAAATCTGAGGACAAAATCTAACAAAATCAAATTAAATAGAGAATTTTTTTAATTTATTCTTTTTAAATTTTAATTTGAAATTAGGATAAAATCAAATTAGGAAATCTAATATTTTGAATCATATCTTTATTTGATTTGGATTTTCTAATTTGTTATGGAAAACCTCTGTAAATAGGACTCAAACCCCTCTATTATCCTTATCCCCTCCTCTTTTTCTAATATTTTATTTCTCTCTTTTTCCTTTTTTCTTCCAACGTTTTTTTTTTAAATGTTGTTTTTTTCTTTCATTCTTTCTTTTTTCACTATTTTTTTCCAAAGTTTTTTTTTTCTTTTTTTTTCCCCTTTTCTGTTTTTTTTGGCAACACTTTTCTTTTCTTTTCTTTTTTACTACCTTGCCCCCTTATTATTTTTTTTGTGTAGGTTTACTAATTTGCCCCCTTACTCTTTTGTAGGAGTTAAAGAGCAACTCAAGAGAGCACAATCGTTTTTTTAATCTCATCGACCTATCAATAATCTTGAAGAGTGGGTTTCTCCTCTTATAAGCTTTGTTTTGTAACAACAATTTTTTTCTCTATTTTTTGTTGTAGAAATGTCTGGCCACGTGACTGACTGTTTGGTGCACATAAGGATGACCCTGGCATGGTCTATCTATTGTATCTCGATGCTTTCTGATTGTCATGGGGGGCCCGCAAAGGCTTATAACCCCCTCATTCGATCACCTTAGGGGCGATCCCGGAAAGGTTTACCTTATAGCGTCATTCATACATCCGGATCGTCATTGGGGGGAAATATGCCATCGAGTATTAAAGATGAGGCGGATATGCCATCAAACTTTGAAGATGGGAAGAATATGCCATCAAGCTTTTGAGCGGAGTTAGGTTGGCCGGTGTCGATCTCGCATGTAAGGCGGAGCCGGATGGACCAGAGTTGTCCTTGCATATGCGGTGGAGCTGAACGGACCAGATTTTTCCTCATATATGAGATAGAGCTAGGCAAACCAATCTTGATCTCGCACATGAGGTGGAACCACATCAACATTTTTGGAGAGGAAGCGAAGTTGCACCAACATTTTAGAGAAGGGGTGAAGTTGTACCAACATTTTGGAGAGGAAACAAAACCGCACCACGACTTTGGAGATGAAGCGAAGCCACGCCA
>NC_052352.1:17089963-17094018 GCF_009727055.1 Benincasa hispida | reverse complement strand
TAAACAAAAAAAAAAAAACTGAACACTGTCATGATTTTGATCCCTTAAAAAAACCTTTTTTTGAACTACATTTTGATACTTGATCCTATTGTTATGAGGGTATGTAGCAGCTGAAGAAAATCAGTTCTTAGTCCAGTTAATAAAATAAAAAATAAAAAACTTGAACTACGTCATGATTTTGATCCCTTAAAAAAACCTTATTTTTGACTACAGTTATGACTTGATCCTATTCCATTATTGAAGGGTAGTGGCACTTGAAAGAAACTCAAGTTTTAGTCCAGTTAATAAAAAAAAAAAAAAAATTGAACAGTCCATGATTTGCACCCTATTAACTGGACTAAACTTGAAGTTTCTTTCAAGCTGCCTACATACCCTTCATAATAATAGGGATCAAGTGATAATGTAGTTCAAAAAGATTTTTTTTTTTTTTTAACTAGACTGAACTTGAAGTTTGTTTTAAGCTGCTTACGTACCCTTCATAATGATAGGGATCAAATCATAACGTAGTTCGTACAAAGCTTCTTTTTTTTTTTTGGGTAGGGGGGGACGTTTACATTTTAAGCTCATGCGGGTCAGGAGCATCATGCAGTTTAGGCTTTTGCGATGAGGAGCTTCTTCATTTAAACTTCAGAAGCTCTTATTTCATCATGGTTTTGATCATCCTCTTCATTTGTAGGATTTGTCAATAGGATGAGTTTCGGTTTCACTATCAAGGAACCTTCTGTATTTATGTTTGAAGGATCTCTTACCGAAGAGTTGCATGAGCACGTTCGGATCGCTCCGATCTCACAGTGACCGAAATACATATTATACATTCAAATCATACAATTATGCAAACAAACCTTAATTAACGGCATGTTATGAACAAAAAAATAACAAGGGAAAGAGTTCCATACCAGTTGAAGACATTCTTCAAACTTCAACACTTAAAAAAACGAAAACCTCCATAGGATTTACCAACGCCCAATGGAAGCATCGACTGCAGCAGCATGAACAACCGCGAACACGAACGCTGTGGGGACGACACCACCAGAAAAGAGCCCTAGGTATTCTCGGAGTGAGAACTCAAAGCGTGGTTTTTGGTGAATTTGGTAGAGGAAGGAAGAAGCACAGATCATGTAGACGATAAGCAAGTGGGAGGGAAAAAGGCGCTATCGCATAGCACAATGCTTATCGTTTAGGAGAAGCTACACGATCGTGTAGGTTTTACTGAACGATCGTTTAGAAAATAGTATACGATCATTTAGCAAAATCGGTACACTATACGATCGTTTAGAGAAGCTATGCGATCGTGTAGGAAATAGTGTGCGATCGTTTAGGTGCGAGGTGGACGATCATTTAGGCGGAGAAGAGCTATACTTATCAGTATATGCTTCTGTTTCTCTTAGCAATCGTTAGAATTATACCAAACGCGCTACTCTCTGTTCTTTTCCGGACATTGGCATCCAAAATGAACAATTGTATGCATTTTTATAATTCATCAGGAATACAATAACCGCTCATTCCCACTAACCCACATCCAAACTCATGTTTGGATATTATCATATAATTAATAACTAATTAATTAAAAATATTAATTCATATTAATTTAACGGTTAATTTGATCATCAATATTATATAATATTTTTCTCCTTCTACCTGGATAGAATCAATATATGTTATATATAATTCGCTCCTAAATAAGTATCTCATTACAGTTAGCCAATAGTATCATATTAAATTAACCTAGTCCAATTATATCCATTATATATTCGAATTTCCTGCTTGTCAAATTTTAACATTTCAAATTAAACCGCAAACACTAGTTCTTCGAACTTTATGAAGCTACTAGTACGGACCAATGGATCTGTGCCGGAAGCTCCAAATGGTCCGTGATAGCGATATACTCTTTAGCCAGAGATCCACCATCCGTTAACTGTAGCATTCCACTAAGCCAACAACTGAACTTTTCGTACACAAATATTTATCATGTGTCATATCGGATGGATATACCACAATCATGATACTATTACCCTACAGGATGCTCGTAAGTACAGTTTTGCGGCCAACATATAACTTTTCCGCCCTTTTCGTTACATCCAACCTTCTTATAGTTACACTCGATTTCTCTATAATGAAATCAATTACAACATTGGTCCCGAATTATGTTAGTGAACACGCACTTCGGCCATAGAGCAAGGTGTTGTGGTACCACATTGTTCAACCCATGAATCAGTCCCTAGAGAATCAACCTTTCTGTCAGACTCATAAAAATAATTCCTTCGTGTACCTTTGATGGTTAGTATCCTACAAAGTAGGATAACTTCACCGTATCAGATTTGTGGTTTTCCAAGATTTAAAGTTCTTGATTAGCCTCAATCTGCATGTTGCAGAGGCAAACCCTCAAATGCTGGATAGTACTTTTACACTAGCTTACGTCTGTATCACACAATAAACACTGTTTCTGTACAACAACTCATTGAGGAAACACAGTTGAGCATGACGCAGTCTTCCACTGCAGCAAACCCCAAAACCGAGTTCCTAATAAGGAAGCGTACTCATCACCGAGCAACAGTTTTAAACAAAGCTCCATTATTTCTCCTACTTATTCTACATTCATTTATTGCTGAGGTGAACCCGACACATGAGATCTTTTGAGTAAAACGAGTCACCAATGTTTCTATTCACAGTATGTTTAAGACAATAATATCCGAGTACAAAAACTCTCTCCTGTATTCCATTCGAATAGTTTAATCATCTATCTAAGTGCTCAGATTCTCAATACTTCTAAAACTGAATCGTTTGAACTTTTCACAGTAAAAGTCGTTTTAGGTCATCTTACCCTCAAATGCAAGATCTCAACTACTGCACAAAGAATTTTATCTTTCTTAACTCACTTAGTAAGTCCATTCTCTCACACGATTTCTCAATCCTATTGAGAAATATTGTGTCCTAAATATAGTAGATGCACAAAAGCTTGAGTGCTTTCTTTGGAGAAATTCGTCGACGTTTCTTGAATTGAGTTACTGAGAGTTCTTAAACATTCAATTTAGTATTTAGAGGAGAAAGTAATGAAGCATACGAACTCTAGCACATATAAAATTCATATTCCAGTATTGCTTGTGTCAAATAACCTACTTATCTTTATGAAATAAAGTTTTTATATCAATTAAACAGAGTAATTAATAATTTACACTGCCAATAAACATTTATCTAGAAAATAAGATATTCCGCTATCGATTCAGAACATATATACATCAATATTAAAATAAGAAACCTATTCTGTAACTAATGACCTCTCCCACTGCACAGCTAAGATGACGTTGCTCCAGAGGTGCCGATTCTAATATACTACTCTCACCAAACACACAATTGTCACCATGATCTACATCCTGCTATGAAAAAAATAACAAATATGGTTAGTGGTGCTGGATTCAATTATCCCAGGCAGGAATAATCATCTCATACTAAACAAGGTTTCTCGAGAACAAGTAAATCACATTTACTTTATCGCTGTCTCTTTTTCCTTACAAATACAAGGAAGTTCACCCTGCATCATTCCATCTTGGTTGGGTAGTGGAACCCATCTTCCACTTTATAGCAACCGGTGTGCCTCCTTGGTGACCATTGTGTGGTTAGCAAGGTCTTCTTTTCCTTACACCCTTTATGTCTTCCCCTCTTTTGCAGAGTTAGAAGTAGAAGTGCAGACTTCGTTCTTGAGGATCAAACCTCTATGGAACGTCTTGGAGGAATGAAGCAATATTTGCGACATCACCCTGCTGTCTCTTCTTACTTTTTCTCAATAAAGATTAGTAATCTGCAAACGTTGAGCGATAAGTTGTAAGTTACTATTTTTCGACTTTAAGTAAGAATCACATTGCTAAAAAAGTACAGAAAGCTTCTTCAGCTAAGAAAAGCAGTAATTATGCTAACCTGTCAACTTTTTCATCTATGGTAAGACCCTATTCAACCTCCACCACATTAGAGTAGACCATCATGTTTAGCACATTTCCACGAAACAAAAATTGCCATTCTTTCCAGTTTTGGTAGTTGATTTGAGTTTAAGGCACATATAA
>NC_052352.1:17086383-17089938 GCF_009727055.1 Benincasa hispida | reverse complement strand
GGCTGCTTTCTTCTCTTTCAGATACCAAGGACAGTTCCTCTTCCAGTGTCCATCTTGGTTGGAGTGGAAACACTTTCCCTTAGCAACCGGTGGATGCCTCCTTGGGGTGACATGTGGTGGGTTAGCAAGTGTCTTCCCTTTTCCCTTACCACCCTTTGTCTTCCTCTCTTTTGCAGAGTTAGAAGTAGAAGGTGCAGACTTCGTTCTTGAGGTCAAACCTCTATGGAACGTCTTGGAGGATGAAGCAACATTTGCCTCACCCTTCTGCCTCTTCTTACTTTTCAATAAAGATTAGTAAGTCTGCAACTCGTTGAGGAAAGTTGTAAGGTTATATTTCACTTTATTAAGAATCACATTGCTAACAAAGTACAGAAAGCTCTCCAGCAAAGAATGCAGAATTATGCTAACCTGGTTGCCCTCATCGATGGTAGACCCATTCAACTCCACCACATTAAAGTAGACCATCATGTTTAGCACATGTTCACGAACAAAGATGCCTTCTTCCAGTTTGGAGTTGAATATGTTTTTAAGAGCCTCATGCATAAGCTGTTCAGACGTTTGTCCAAACATCCCCGCAGGGACTCCATGATCTCACAAGCTAAGACCTAATAACAGGCGAAAATGCACGTTATTACAGCACTAAGTTATAAAACAATGCAGGATTGCGATGGTAAAAATATACAATATTGCGTCTAAAAGCATTAAGTTCATAACATTGCGATCGCATGCGTCCATTGCATTAAAACAAATAACTTATGTATTTTATGCAGAAAAATGCGTTGACGCAAGGCAGAAATACGATTCGAAGAAATTAACGTCCCAACGCATAAGAGATTGCGACCGCAAGGCTATGCGATCGTTTGCGCTCGCGAAAATCTGATCAAGATTGCGACTGCAAAGTTATGCGATCGTTTGCGTTTGAAAATCTGCTCGAGAAGGTGGCCACATAGAGTCGGCGCATCAAGATGGGCACATATGGGTGAAAGCTTAATAAATCATGATGGGACAGAAAGTTGATGATGGTCGATTCCGAATTAAGTTGACAAGCCGTTAACGACCTACTGTAGCAAGTACACTCAACTTTTCGGTGACAAATATTCGGTGCACTAGACAGAGAATTAATACCATCCCATCAGTGCAATCATAAGAGAGAAGAAGCCTCTCACCCTGAAGCTCTATAAATACTGAAGGCCACCTTCAGCGAAGGAGTTCGCGAAGTTTATAGAATTTTCCCCATAGATATAAGTAGCCTTGTTCTTAGTTTTTCTTTTACTTAGAAGTCGGAAGTGAGTGAAGGGAGATTACTCCAAGAGATCATCCTTGTGAACTCGGAAGAGTGCCGGGAGCGTCGAAATCAGAGAGAAGACCAACTCTTGCGGAAGCAAGAACATCTTTTGGGCAGAATAGAGATAACAGTGTAAAAGCCTTGGGAAGCAAGGAATTGCTACCAGGCTCTCTACCCTTATTTTTTATTGTCATTTTGTATTCTGAACTTATTTATAGAAATGGAAATTGCATCTTTATATCTGTTCACTCTTTGTACATTACGCATGAGTAGCTAAATCTGTCGAATGGGTTGAGAAGCACTTAGCTAGCACAACTTGGGATCTTCATTCTATGCGATTATCTTGTATTATGTATGCATCATTCGTCCATTAGAGATACTCGGTAGGGTAGTCTAAGGATAGAATCTAGGCTTGGAAAAGTCAAATTAGAATATAGGTTCGGGAGAGTCAAATTAGAACCGCATAATCCAGAGATAGAAGCTTAGGAATAAGCTCTGTTGCTATTAACGCATCGCATGCACCCTTGAGATAGGTTATGATTGTATATGGTCACCTTGTCCTTGTGTGCATCTTGCATCATCGCATAGGCAAGAAGTAAAGACTTAGGAATAAGCTCTATAGACATTATCGCATTCATCGCATGCGTCCTAAAATTAGAATGTCACACCCCACTCCAGATTACCCTCTTAACCTGGATGGAGTTATGACTGCAGCAGTTGCCAACCCTCTTGCTAGCACTTACTGCCTATCTAACCTGTTAAATTTGCTCAAACCCTGAATACCTACATTTCATTAATATACTAAACTAATTAACTAAGAACTTAACACATTTACATTACAGGGTTTCATAGCACTGTTTTACATGAATATTACAACTTAGTGAGCCCCATCTAGAATACTAGTCTCTATCTGATAGACACATGTGTATTAACTAATATAGGTCTTCAATCAAGCTTCCTTCAACCTGACTCTTTGAGTGGCAGAGCAGCAGCAGAGAAGTCTTTTGGGAACTGACCGCTACCTAAAAGAAAAAGATTTGAAAACATGAGCTAGAAGCCCAGTGAGTGGCTAGCATTTAAAGCATAACGTTCATACATAAATTTTGATATTAAAACTAAAAGCTTTAATTGAAAACATAAGCTTGGTAACTATTATTCATGTCATCATCAACATCATATAGCACTATTTTAAGCTTTGTTGGACTATGCCTTGGTCTATCAGTCTAGAATGACCCTCTTGCTCACTCTTTATCATCATTTACTACATTACTACTTAACTAGGAATGAACCCTTTTGTTCTCTTCCTAAAAACATAATTTGCAACCTTAGTTGAGAGAGAACCTTCTACCATCAATTCCTCAACGTCAATCCATAGTTAATGTGGAGTGATCTCTACACTACCAATAACAACTTTTCTTACATTCATGTGATTCTAGTTTAAGTACCGTCATACCTTAGGTACTACTGCTCAGATACCTTCTCTGTGTACTTCAACATCGAGCTGCTCGGATACCTTCTCCATGTCCTCCAGTATCGAGCTATTCAAATTCTAGGACAAAGCTTCAGTACCTTCTCATCTAGTCCTTCAGTACTGAGCTATTCAAACCTAAGACTAAGCTTCAATACCTTCTCATCTAGTACTTCAGTACTGAGCTATTCAAATCTATGACTGAGCTTCAATACCTTCTCATCTAGTCCTTTAGTACTGAGCTACTCACACTGAACTTGCTTATTCTTATCTTTTAATGACTTAGTTTCCCAAATGCTTTCTATACTAATGCATCCTCTTGTTCATTGAAAAGCATAGCATTAATGTGAGATGCGTTGCCTAGTAACTATTTGAGAATAGTTGTCATAAATAGCTTTCAGTAAACATACATTGTTGGACATTCATAAGCATTAGCAATTTACTTAAAACATTTAAAGCATTTAGGGTCACTCACTGCTTGTCAGAGCTCTTAATGGTTTATATGCCTTTCCTAGCTCCTCTTGGCTAGTAAGATGATCATCATGAGCGAGATCATCGTCATCAGCGAGATTTACCACATCTAGCGATATTTATGATTTTCCAACTAGATTTGTGACTTTCCAGCGAGATTTATGATTTCCTAGTGAGATTTGTGACTTTTTTAACTCACTCTCGCTCTCACTTATTTTCATATCTCTCGCTCGCTTTCCCTCACTATGGTGAGCTGCTTGCTTATTCTTCCCAAGTAGCTGCCTGCTTACGCACCGATTCCCTGTTCCAACTTAAAAAATTCGTAACTCAA
>NC_052352.1:16970385-17085518 GCF_009727055.1 Benincasa hispida | reverse complement strand
TAACGTTTTTCGTGCAGCTCATCGTCTAGCACATCGTTCAACTCCACACAATTACTACACGATCACCCAGTACCCGCCTACACGATCGCCTACCTCATCGTGTAGTGCCGTTCACTTACTAGACGATCGCATACCCAATCGTATAGTGCTGCTCATCTGCTACACGATCATTCAGCGTCTTTGCTCACACACACTTGAGGCTGCTGCAAGCCTTATCAACGCATCATGCCTTTTAATCCATGCGTTCATCCTTAGTACCAACACATAGTTTATCCTTGCCTTCAACACTTAACCTCTACAACCCTTGGTTGCTACACACGTAACCCCATGCGTCCACACTTCTCCATCAACGCATACCTACACTTTGCTTCCATACTTAGCCAATTTTCACTTGTTATATTATCTAAAACTCACCCTTGACTAAGTATTTCTAACACTTACAATTTTCTTCCTCCATCTGCCTACTTTCTTTACCTCCTTTCTTAATTTTACTTAACATGTTTGTTACTTACTTATGTACGAAAAATGGAGTACGAGGTTGACAATTATCTCCCCCCTTAAAGAAATTTCATCCTCGAAATTTGCTCGGACTTACTTATAACTAGAGTTTCACAACATCCTTTGGTCGTAAACTTTACAACCTTCTTCTTCTCTTCCTTATTTTTACTACGCTTTCGCTGCGCTACTCTGATATTAACTTTGTTCATACTAAGTAATACTAGTACGTATGAACAATTTGGTCATAATAGTTCATTGTATTTGTTACATCATCTGGTGACTCTTCCATTCTCCACTGAGTCATAGTATTCATTTATTACTAGGGTGGTCCTTTTCCATTTCCTAGCAATACTACTGGAACATTCTTTTCCAGTGATCATACTTTTGAATTACTTACTAGCTGTGATATCAATATTTGTATCAACCAGACTTCTCGACCTAACTAAGGGCACTCTTCTTAGGCTGTCCTATCTATCCATACTTGGGAGAAGATATCCTTTCTACTATAACATTTCCCAATTATGGCTTACCATATTGTATACATAAGATTTTCTTAACTGTACTAGTCCCTAGCTCAGTCACAATCTAAACTTCGAGCTATTACCTAGAACATCAGCAGATCTAGACCTTTTGCTTTTTTTACCTTCTGCTGACCATTTTTTTCCTTATTTTTCGTACTCAACATACCTTTGATACATTTCGAGCTCACTGTTGCTCATCTTTTCCCTTCTCTTAGGATTAATCTGACTAGGACTTCCTCTAGATTACACCTTTTCCCTGAATTCACTAGAATAGACTTCACGTTTGCCATCAACCTCTGAGTAAATCTGCTAAAATTTCTATCTTTAGTGAAAAGTCTATGTTTACCTGCGTGATTCCCGACTTTCCTTTTCGAAGTCTTCCTTCCCAAGCCACTGAAACTTTATCTTTCACTTACTGAAATCTCTTTTCTTTTGAATCTCAGAGCTTCTAAAGTAGGGTCAGGGCTCTCGTTGTTTGTCTGCTTGCTCTGCTTGCCACTTTTACTTGACATCTTCCTTTTACTTAGGTAGTACATATGTTAGGGACTTAAGACTCAGACTCATATATAAACTTTTCCCCTTTCTTTCCAAAATATTTTGCTCTGATACCAACTTGTCACACCCCGTTCCAGATTACCCTCTTAACCGAGATGGAGTGGTAACTGCAACAATTGCCAACCCTCTTGCTGGCATGTATTGCCTATCTAACCTGTTAAATTTGCTCAAACCCTGAATACGTACATTTCATTAATATACTGAACTAATTAAATCAAAACTTAACACATTTACATTACAAGGTTTCATAGCACTATTTTACATGAATATTACAATTTAGTGAGCTCTATCTAGAATACTAGTCCCTATCTGATAGATACATGTGTACTAACTAATATAGGTCTTCAATTAAGCTTCCTTCAACTTGACTCATTGAGTGGCAGAGTAGCAACAGAGAAGGAAGCTTCTGAAGTTCAAAATCTAGGTTCTCCCAGCTTTCAAATGGCACTGATCTCACTTAATTTGCTCAAGTCGTTTGCAAAAACCTAGCTTATGAAATTCTTCTTCCTTTTATACTTCTTGCCGCCTCCCCTGTTCAATGGTCAAACCGCTACCTCATCCAGCACTTAGTGCTTCTAGCCCAATTCCAATTAGTGAGTTTCTTCAATTAATTTATTTTTCCTTCCCTTCCTTCATAACCCACGTTAGGACTTCGCCTCATAATATAAATTTAGTGTTCATTGAGTTTCAACGCCTTGCGTACATCGTATACTCCATCGTCTAACGTTCAATGCCTATTGTCTAGCACCCAATGTCTATCGTCTAGCACCCAATGTCCATCGTCTATTGCCCAATGTCTATCGTCTAGCACCCGACGTCCATCGTCTAGTGCCCAATGTCTATCGTCTAGCACCCAACGTCCATTGTCTAGTGCCCAATGTCTATCATCTAGCACCCAACGTCCATCATCTAGTGCCCAATGTCTATCGTCTAGCGCCCAACGTCCATCGTCTAGTGCCCAATTTGTATCATCTAGCACCCAACGTCCATCGTCTAACCCCTAAGTCTATCATTTAGCACCCAACGTCCATCGTCTAGCGCCCAACGTCTATCGTCTAGCACTCAACGCCCATCATCTAGCACTCAATGTCTATCGTCTAGCACCCAACGTCCATCGTCTAGCGCCCGATGTCTATCGTCTAGCACCCAACGTCCATCGTCTAGGCCCAACGCCTATCATCTAGCACCCAACGTCCATCGTCTAGTGCCCAATGTCTATCGTCTAGCACTCAACGCCCATCATCTAGCACTCAATGTCTATCGTCTAGCACCCAACGTACATCGTCTAGCGCCCGATGTCTATCGTCTAGCGCTTGTCGTGCAGCTCATCGTCTAGCACATCGTTCAGCTCCGTGCAATTACTACACAATCGCCCAACGCCCGCCTGCACCTGTCTCTTATACACATCTAGATGTGTATAAGAGACAGCACGTAACCCCATGCGTCCACACTTCTCCATCAACGCATACCTACACTTTGCTTCCATACTTAGCCAATTTTCACTTGTTATATTATCTAAAACTCACCCTTGACTAAGTATTTCTAACACTTACAATTTTCTTCCTCCATTTGCCTACTTTCTTTACCTCCTTTCATAATTTTACTTAACACACTTGTTACTCACTTATGTATGAAAAATGGAGTATGGGGTTTACATAAGAGTCACCACATTTGTATTGGAAAATAATTTGCTGTCGCATGAGTGTAGCATGATCGCGTAGCTTGAATACATTCTCGGGAAATGCTAGCTAAAGACCTTCTCAACCCGTTCCTTCATATACTTAGTGTATATATCGCATAATTACTCTTTTCTCAAGTCCGCCATATACTTTTTATACCTTAAACAACAAACCAACCAAACCATTGATTTAATTATTACCGCAAAGTGATCTAAAATTACCATCGTATATTGTTTTCCTTAGTCCCTGTGTTCGACCCTGGGCTTACTAGGCAAGTCAGTAGGATTTATACTTGGGTTTTACTGAGAAAACTTGCATGCTCAACGTATATTCCACCACAACATTCCACTCCACTATTTTATCGCATAAAAAAATAATGCATGAAAAACCATAGGCTCATGTTTCTTGGCCAAGACTTCAGAAAGACTTACCAAGATGTAGGCTCGGGCCTTTTCATTCGCCCTTGTCCATCGCTCGTATGCCTCCCAAACATTTCGAGCCGCATTAGGAGCTGGAATAGGAGGACAAGCCTCCGTGAGAGCGAACATATGATCATCGATGATCAGGATCATCGTGATCATGTGTTTCCATGTTGCGAAATTATCGCTAGTAAGTTTTTCGGCGCTTTGCAATGCTAATGTGGCTATCGCTATTTTGAAAATTTTTCTGAAAATACAAACAAAACTTTATTAGAATTTGCTAAACCACTTTTAAATCAATCAGTTTGCAAAATAGTTTCAAGTACCCTAAGTTATAGACTTCTATTTTGTAATGATGCTCAGTGAGGCAGGACAAAGGTCACCGGTAGGGTGATCAGTTGTCCCTTCACTGGGATGAGACATTCTCAATCATTAGGCAAAAACAACTCTTGGAATTGAGCCTAACAACCACCATTTTTCGGTCCAAAATCGTTGACCTTTAACTTCGCTTAAGTGTAACCCCTCGCTTTCGGTGCTAGAGTCCCACCCTAATGAGCCCACCATAGGGAAGAAGCAGATTAGGACAATAGACTAAGTTACCTTATCCTCTTACAGGAGATCAAATAAAGAAATGCGCAAAAACTGTCATCCTTTAGGGGGACACTCCTAGGGTGCCTCAAGACGATGCACAGTAACTTTATTCAACCTAACGAGGGAGACCGAAGATGTTGTCGTACTTCCTACTCCCACTTATTATGAACACTCTCTCCATCCACCTTGATATTGACCTACCCAAACACCATCTGCTGGGGGGACACGCCAAAGGTGCCGTAAGGCCGAGGGTAGATCTCACGATGTGGACTATTTAGGAGAAACGTGAAAGATTTAAGTGAAGCATCTTATGTCCCAAGTACCTTCCACTGAAGTTCTACCTAGGGTTCATTAACCTAGACAATCCGGCTACTGATTTTAGTCTAAGTCATCTTTTCAAACTCTGCTCATAAACAACGTTTGTCTATGAAATATAAACAAGTTCAAGTAGTCACATTTAAACACTTTAATGGACTGTCCTTAACTTGCATGCATGCATCAAATCTATCTAATTCACCTTTCCAAGGAAATTCCCAGGCAGGGGTGTTACGTTTCCGTCAACTTAAATACCCCAGCCTAGACAGAACCCACCTTAGACAAAAGGTCTCTTATAGATAGATTTGTTACACTTTAACCTTTTATTAGCCAATTTAATCCTATTAAACTGATTAAAAGTTTAAAGCCTTAGGGTTGCTAATTGTATTAGAACCGTGATCTTAGGTCTATGTGATCCAAGTTTTAAACACTTTAAAACCATGAATTAAACCTAAGTGAGCATGCATGTTTTTCTTATTTTTTTTTAGTTCTAATTTCTCTTTCACTTTTAAAAGGAACAACTAAAACCATTGCCCATAACGAGGTATTTATAACATTTACAAAGTAACCTATGTGTCATGCTTCATGCAGTTTCTGGTCATTACTATGTATAACTTTTATATAATGCATAACAATCAAGCAAACATGCTATCATTCACCCTTATACTATAACAATTATACTATAAAGATGATGCATGTCAATGCTTTTTATACATGCATAAATATAACTCTTATATTATATGATGCATGGGCATGTTCTTACATAATTAAATCATGCTTCTCTAAATTATAACAATTACAATAAAGAGATGATGCATGATTATTGCATAACTTAAGGTGGGATTTACTATATGTGCATACCATTTGACATATAAAAAACATACATCACATGTAATAAATAAAGGATTAATGGACTGGGATGAGCCTTTTATAAAAACCAGAATGAAAAAACCCTATCTATTACATTTTTCATCGAACAAACCAGTTCACAGGTGAACTGGGACTTGAACCGCCAGGAGGTCTTCATCGTGTAGCAAACGCCGCAGGTAGACGATCATTTAGCGTGCACTAGACGAAAGGAGCATAATTAAACGATCGCGTAGACGACAACGAGGCTACGAAGCCTGATCGTCCATGCAATCGTGTAGCCTGCACGTGTAAACGATTTATCTTACGTTACTAAGCAATCGTTTAGTCAGTTACTAAGCAATGAAGCTTGCTGACCTAAATGATTGTCTAGCGCGCGCGTGTTAAACGATCCGTGAGCATCTCATTATCTATACGACGAGATACTCAGCAATTGCGTACCCGATCGTCAACCCGATGCGACCAACTCTTAATCGCATACCCCATCGTTTAACTGATGCATTCAACAGCGATCACGTACCACATCTTCTGCACGTGCGATCAACCCTAGATCGCCTCCTTCCTCGAAGAACCGCAATGCTTGCCCAGAACTTCTTCGACGAACGACTCAAAATTTCAAACAAACTTTGAATACAGACTCGATAACAATTATTAATGCCCAAAAACGTAGGGGCCTTTACAAACAATTGCAAATGTAAAATGATCTAAATCAAATGAGGCTAATCATCCCAAAAACATCCATTAATCCGCACATCCACAACAAATTTAACCATTAAATCAGTGTAGAAATGCACCCACCATGAATTAAATCTCATTTCGTTGCAACATATGAAATCGGAGTATCTAACCTGGCTCTGATACCAATTGAAGGATCTCGTATCGAAGAGTTCCATGAGCACGTTTGGATCGCTCCGATCTCATAGTGATCGAAATACATATTATACATTCAAATCATACTGTTATGCAAACAAATCTTAATTAACGACATGCTATGAACAACAAAATAACAATGGAAAGAGTGTCATACCAGTTGAAGACGTTCTTTAAACTTCAACACTCAAAGTAGTGGAAAACCTCCACACGATTTATCAACGGCCAGCGGAAGCATGACTGTAGCAGCACGAACAACCGCAAATAGGAATGCCGTGGGGACAAAACCACCAGAAAAGAGGCCCGGGTATTCTCGAAGTGAGAACCCAAAGCGTGGTCTTTGGTGAATTTGGTAGAGGAAGGAGAAAGCACAGATCGTGTAGACGATAAGCAAGTGGGAGGGAAAAAGGCGCTATCCTATAGCACAAGCTTGTCGTTTATGAGAAGCTACACGATCGTGTAGGTTTTACTGAACGATCGTTTAGGAAATGGTATTCAATCGTTTAGCAAAATCGACACATTATACGATCGTTTAGAGAAGCTATGCGATCGTGTAGGAAATAGTGTGCGATCGCTTAGACGTGAGGTGGACGATCGTTTAGGCAAAGAAGAGCTATCGTATAGGCTATCGTTTCTCTTAAGCGATCGTTTAGAATTCTACCAACGCGCGCTCTCTTTCTTTTTCGGACCGGGCGATCAAAATGAAACAATTTCATTTTTATTTCATCGGTTATAATAACCGACTCATTTTCACTAACCCACATCCAAAAGTGATTTTTAGATTAATTATCATATAATTAACCAACTAATTAATCAATAAATATAATCATATTATATTTTTAATGTATAGTTTGATATTACATATCTACTATAGTATTTTCTTCTCTATTTGATATAAATCATATTTATATCTAATTTCCTCCATAATAATGTATCTCATACATTTAGCCAATTATATCATATATAATTAACCAATCCAATTATATCATATATAATTGAAATTCCTCTTGTCAATTTGAACATTTCAAATTAACCCAAACACTGGTTCTCGACTTTATCCAAGCTACCCAAGGGACCTAGACCTGTGGCTCGAAGTTTCAACGATCCGTGAATAGCTGACTAAACTATTTAGCTACGAGATCCACCATCTGTTAACTGTCAGACATTCCACTAAAGACCAATGGCTAAACTCTTCTTACCACAAATATATTTCTGTGTCCATCGGATATAACCAATCATGAGTACGATGACCCGTCATAGATGCTTGTAAGTACAGCTGGGCCAAATTACCATTTTGCCCCTGTAGTTACATCTCACTCCTTAAGTACTACTGATTTCTCTAATGAACAATACAACATAGTGTATTGCAAAATTTTAAGATATACAATGATGCACGCAAGACACAAGTCCATGTGATACTACTTCTAGATATGCATTAATAATGAATACTTGTAGTATGCTGTGCATTGTCACAAGTTTCCTTATGTTGGAAGCAAGTATAATTCCACCGCAAGTTTCTCGGTGTGATCCAAGGTCGAACACAGGGACTGTTTGAGGTTATTGCATTATGCTTATGATACATGCGACCAGGGGTTTTTCAATTTATAAAAGAGTTTTGTGTAAAAGTAATTAAACATGCGATAAAGTAAATTAAAGTGGTAAAAATGCGATAATAAAATAAATTGGGATAAAGTAAATCTAAGCTAAGATGATACAAGATACAGGTTTTATGATACAAGATACCGAGGTTGAGGCTGACTGTGAAGAATCTACAAAGATCGTGTTAAGTGGTGGCAAGTCTTATGTGTGAAGTAGAAACAGAAAAGATAATTAATACAAACATCGCAAGTTTCTTAATTGTGTTAAAAATATAGGTACGGTTCCGCTTTTCCTTGGTGTACACCTCTCGGTGATCGACCGCGTTCCCACATCTCTATAGTGAAATAAGAATGAACGTAATGAACGCAAGGTTGCTTCTATCTCTGGAAGTACTACTCGCTTCAGTTAACGCATTCTTCTAACCTTCTCTCGACAGATCAGAATGGCATCTTCACTTCTGCTCTCACAGGTGAAGATGCTGTCTAGCATGTCTTAGCTAAATGCATTTATCTCTTTATCACAGATTAAGTTACTCGTTTAATTCATATTAATTACCAAGGGATTAAGAAAACTTCATGGAGAAAACGATTAATGGAGGAACGAAAATAGACAGAGAAGTGGAAACGGAAATGATCGAGACATTTAATAAAACTATTTATCGTCTGATACATAATTTGTGAATGAAGGGATTAAAAGAATGAAATACAATTGATGAAATAGAGTTAGAAACAAATACAAATAAATGCCAACGTCTTGACGCCAATCTGGATGGAGATTTGCTTGCCGGCGTGGATGGATCATGCAGAAGGATGAGCTTCCCTCTCAGGCTTGCTCAACCGGTAGCAGAGATCTAAGCACAGAGCTTCACGGCGGGGATTTGGCAAAATTGCACTGAGACTCACCTCTCGGCCTTGTCTCTTCTCTTCCCGGATTTCTTCCGATCAGTACTAAGCTCAGCCTCTCTCTCAATAATCTAGCATCAATTAGCCTTCGTATCAAGTATACTCGTATCAAGTATACCCATATCAAGTATATTTTCTCTGAAATCTATGGGGGTATTTATAGGTGAAAAGCTTTGACTCTTGGCTTATGGACCCCACTTATTGTTATAGAGTTTTCGAAGATAGAGAATAAATATTCCTTCTGTTATGCAATCAAACCGTCAAATCTGCACAACGGTTAGTTATACACGTGTCACAATCCTCCGCGTTTGCGTTGCTCAGCTACATCTTTCAATCGGTTGCTCGCATGTGGTGTTGTTTTTATTACCGCATGCGGTTGACATTCAACTTTGGATCGACTGTTGCATTGCACCGTCATTGCGTTAATCATCTCTTCATTGTTGATTGACGGGCGCAATGTGACAGAGATGCGTTGTTCAGTTTCTCGTTGAGCCTTGATCACAGGCGGTGACTTGGTTTCCTGCAAAACAGAGTAGAAATATCCTCTTCCACCATCTTAATGATGTTAGTGGGTGTATTTGCGATAATTTATATTTATTGTATTTCTGAGCTAATTTTCATATAATTGACGCATATTTTCTCTCTTTTGGCCACAATATCTGAATAAGGTAGCATAAATAACTTGTATCACAAATTATCACATAGTTTAACTATGTGTGAACACCTCTCCGGCCAAGAGAAGGTGTGTGGCGCCACATCGTTTAAGCTCTGGAATCAGCCCTTAAGGGAGCTATCTATTTAATTACCCCTGCCTCGGGGAAGGAGTGAATTTCATCTTATGTAGCTGAGTTCCCAGCTCCCAAATTAGACGAATCCCCAAAATGGTAGGTTTGAATCGGTGACCTGGCCACTCACACCCATACAAATCAAAGGACTGCCCTTAATGGCAGGAGTTCCCAACTCACTCAGGATTGAGATCATGTTACCTATGGTCATCATAGTGAAGTGAAGTCTTTGTCATGAACGGTGTTTTATAACGAGACATTAACACTTCATGGTCAGGTCTTATACAAACTCTTTGTATAGGACGCCCCCGCTCACATGTCCCCAACACGAATGATCAGGATCAGATCATCTGTGACAAGTCACAACACTTGTGACCATTCCACAAAGCGGGCCGCATTCGTAGCATTACCAGGATAAGGTTTCCCTCCTATATCCATATACTATAGACCATTTTGGTTATCACTCAAGACATGATCTACTTGTATGTCACCACATACATACTTGAGTCACATACAGATAACCATGGATTTTATGTTTATTGGTTTGTGATAAAGCAAATAAAACAAGCAATGAGCAAAAATACAAGATGTGAAGTAAATACCATATATTAATAATACAAGCATTCGTACAAACTGTTTACAAACTATAAGACACGAGACTTTAGGGCATCAACCCCAACAATGTCAACAGAAAATTTCCTCTTCATGCATGAAGGGACACGACTATGAATCTTTTCGTCGTTGTTTTCTTCATGGAGTGACGTTGGCTTCAAGATTTTCATCCTTTCTTTACGTTGATCACTTGTTGTCTTGAGACGATCAAAAGCAGATGCTGAAAGTTGATCTTTCTTTGATGTGGATATACTTAGCCTTTTGAAGGCTGAAGTTCGAGCAGAAGTAGTCATTGGACATTGGTCTTCTTCTCCTATCGTGGCCATACTCAATCTTTGAAAGACTGAAGATTGAGCACTTGAAGGCTTAATACGATCGAAGACAAAAGTTCTTTGCTTCATTTCTTCTGAGTCGATGACTTCTTCAGTAGTCATATGATTGTTGTTGACTTCCACTATGCCGATAGTGTGACATGTAATAACTTCTGATACTTTCTTTGGATGATTATTGAGAAAGCTTCTTGAGAGAAATTCTGCCAAAGTTGTTGGCCATCAGAATTGAGGGAAGTTCTTGTCTTCTTTCTTAGCAGGCTTAGGCTTCCATGTCATTTTTTTGCCTTTCTTTTTATGAGTCTTGTTCCTTCTTCTATAGCTTCAATAGGAACGCAACTCTTTTTGGGTGGAGTTTGGCTGTCTTCTTTTTTGACGAGTCACAACTATCCAACCTTCATTGTCATCTTCAACGAGCTCATTTTCCTTTTTGGATTTTGTTGTTTGAATATCTTGCTAGAACCGAACAACTATAGGCGCGGAGGCTCCAAACTGGATCAAGCTTTGTCTTTGAGCATGGGACATAGACAGTGCTGAAACACTTGAAGTCGCCGCTACTGTAACATGATTTGTCTGAGCTACTTCATCCAAATCTAGCTTGATCTTCTTTTCATGAGCCAACTTTAGAATTCGTTCCTTCAACACGAAGCACCTTTCAACTGGGTGACTGACGACCCGATGATACTTGTAGTAGTTAGACTTTTCTTGTTTGTTTCAGCCGCTTGCATTCCGAAAACTGAATAAGTTGTTTCTCTAGCAGTTGCTCCAACATGTCTGCCACATCAGAGTCAGGGAATGGATAAACCTTCTCCTGTCTTTCTTTAAGTGTTGGATGACGCTTTTTGCCCTCATTGTGCCTTCTTTCAAATTTTGTTTGTTTTTCTTTGGAGAAAAATTTCAGGGGGGTCACATGAACAATTATGGATTATTTTGTGGAACTATCCACGATCTTTTCAGTGCCCTTGGCTTCATTCTTGTATTTTCTCCCTTCAGGGACTAAGAAATCTTTAGTTCCCCTATTGGCGATGCTCAGCTTCATATCATGAGCGCGTGTTGCCAATTCTTCAAACGTACGAGGTTTTATCCCTTGTAGGATGTACAAAAGTTCCCAATGCATGCCTTGAGTGCACATCTCCACTACAGATAATTCAGTGAGTCTATCTTTGCAATTCAGACTCAATGCTCTCCATCGGTTGATATAATCGATGACTGTCTCTCCCTTCCACTGTTTGGTATTCGTCAGCTCCATCATGCTAACAGTACACCTTGTACTGTAGAAGCGGTTCACGAACTCCCTTTCTAGCTGTTCCCAACTGTCAATCACTTCTGGCTCTAAATCAGTATACCAATCGAAAGCATTTCCTTTCAAGGTACAGACGAATTGCTTGACTAGTTAGTCACCTTTGGTTCCTACATTTTCGCAGGTTTCAATGAAGTGTGCAACATGTTATTTTGGATTGCCCTTTCCATCGAACTGTTGGAACTTTGGAGGTTGATACCCAGTTGACATTCTTAGGTTGTTGATTCTCTTGATGTACGACTTGGAATACATAAAGAAGAACTGTGATGGTCTTCCGTACTGACCTCGTATGGAGTTTGTAATCATATCTTATAGCTGTTGGATTGACAGGGTGGCAATAGAGGTAGATTATTACGGCTGGTCTTCCTACAAGACAGTCTTTCCTTTTTCATTGGATTTTGTAGTTGGAGATTTACTCGACTCAACGGTTTCTCGAGCCTGTACTTGATCTTTTAAAGCAACGATTTCATGATCTCGCTCTTCAACAGCTTTCGTTAGGAAATTTGTCTTCCTTTCCATCTCTGCTATGGCTGACTCAGCCGTTACGTCAGTCATCATGACAGATACTACATCAAAGTACGATTCTTTATCTGATGGATCAGTAGCAGAAACATAGCTGTCGAACAAGCAATTTTCTCTAATAACGATCCCGCCTTTAGTAGATTCCATTAGTTTTTCTGTGATGATAGAGCTTATGTAAGTATCGCTTGAAGCTGGTTGAGCTTTCTTGAATGATCAACCTTTAGGCTTGTTGATTTTCTTTAATGATCAGCCTTTGGGCTTGATGATCTTCTTGGACAATCGGTCTTTGGGCTTGTTGATCTTCTTGGATGATCGTCCTTCGGGCTTGTTTATCTTTTTGGAGGATTAGTGTTTGCACGAGGCTTCCGGAGAAACTTGTTTCGTGGAGTTGAACTTGAGTTTATGTTGATGTTGATTTGATGCGATGTGGTTTGATCTCTAGTACTTGATCCTCTGATTCTCTCTTGGTTGAATGTGTATGCTTGATGTATAGAAGCCCACGTGTAGATGTTCTTGGAAGAATGCTTGTATCTTCAAAGGACTTAGTCTTCAAGTGTGTTTAGAATGCTTGTATCTTTTTCAACCTTCAGAATGCTTGCATCTTCAAAGGACTTCAGTCTTCAGAATATCTGTATCTCCAAAGGACTTCAGTCTTCAAGTATGGTCAGTTTTAGGAGTCAAGGAATCTTCTGATTGTAGAGAATTCCTTTTAAGCTCTCTTTGGAGTGTAGAATTGTTGACCTCTCCAAATGAGGAGAGCTTCTCTATTTATAGAGTTCACAAGTGGGCTTGGGCTTGGTTGATCCATGAGCCTAGCCTTTGGGCCCAATTAGTTGGACTTGGACTTAGTTGGTCCATGGGTCTAGTCTTTAGGTCCAATTAATCAGATTTAGGCCTGATGTTTGGGTCAAATTCAATCTATTTTTGGGCTTAGTTGGACTTTGACCCAAATAATAATATAAAATTGGGCAAAATTAATCTTATCTGATTCAACGGTCATGATAAAACCACGTTGCATCATCAAAATTTGTTTTCAACTTCAATTTAGGATATATGTCAACTTGTGATTGGTCCAAAATTTCTCATTCAACAATGACGATACATTGGTTTAAAAAAATTATCTAGTGATTACACAATAAATCTAACACTGAATAAAAAATCAAGATCTTAAAATCAAAGATAAATAAAAAAAGATTACAAATAGTTTAATCTTTATAATAAAATTACTCCATACATCCATAAAACTATCAAACACATACTTATAATTTGAAGAAAAATATATGTATATTATTAAATATTAAATAAAATGAAATATTTGAATAATCTAAGAAAAATGTAATTGTTTACTCTATTAAAGTGATCTACTGGTATTTTTAAAAAGAAAAGTGTAATATTTAATTTTTAACTTTTATTTTGAAATTTTGTGAAGAGATAAAAAAAAATACAAAAACATGTAAAAATGGTAAAAAAAAGTATTATAACCTCTAAACTCATCGGTCATTAAAAACTAGAAAGAAATAAAAACAATAAAAATAGTCCATCACTCTCTTCTCTGCTACTTTGCCGACTTCTAAATTACTTAAACCTCATAAACAAAATCTTATATTCCACCATCTTCATTAATTAAGGACTAGTAGGTGTTTACATATATATAGAAAAAATACAAAAGCATATAAAAATGTAAATTAAATCAATATGCTTTTACAAAACTGAAAAGTTGAACAAAATTGAAAAAGAGACCTACGATAAACAAAAAAAAAAGAAGTGATGTTTCTCCTAGTCAATTAAACTACTCTTAAAGAGGAAGGAAAATAAACATTGAAAAATATGAAATGAACATTTGAAAAGATATTATTAACTAAATTATTTATAAAAAAAACCTGAATGCATGAAAATTTAACTTTCAAAACTAGAGGGAACCAACTTTTTTTTTGTTGGAGAATCCCACATTGAAAGTTACTCCAAACTTGTGTTTTGGGTTTAGACCCCAAGGGGTATCCATGTTTTGGAGGGTGTGAGGAGACCCCAATGTGGGTTCGGTGGACGTCCCACAGTGGTGGCACACATGTGATGATTATTTTTAATAAAAAATATTATATTATATCTGTCTCTTATACACATCTAGATGTGTATAAGAGACAGGGCACCTGCTTGCACACTTGGGCAGAGCCGCGAAAGAGGCGAGCTCCGCGACTCAACCTATAACGAGTTTCTGTTTTTCAGGTTTTGCTCTTCGCTTGACCGCCGTACCTTGACGGTTTACTGTTCGTCGTTCTAAGGACCCTACCGTTTTTAACACTATACCAAAATGTTTGTTTTTTTAAAATGAGATGGGATGAAAAATCAGGTGATTGAATTTAGCTATTTATAGAAAACGTTTAGATTTCAAATTGATTTTGTTTTTAATCAAATTATATTGACTTAATGATAGCATGAGATATAGATAGATTACTTGAGAGATAAAATGTTTTTTTTTTAAAAAAAAAAATTGTATTTGCCTTCTTTTAACATAAATTTGAAATATTATAGTTAAGATGAGATTTTTTTTTCGAAAAGAATTTCATTCTTTTAATGTAAATTTGATATTTTAGAGATAACATGAATTTTTTTTTTAAAAAAAATCTTTCTGTTGATGTGAGTTTGAGATCTTAGAGATAAAATTTGATCTGTTTTATATATAAAAAAATATTCTTTTAACGTGAATGCATGAGAAAGATTTTTTTTATTGAAAGGTATTGTAATTAAAGTGTGGGGTCGATAGTACAAACACTATGCCAGTTGAGTTACGCTTTTGTTAGGTGCATGAGAAAGATTTTTATTTAATGATTTTAATGCGAAATTACATCATATAATCCTATAATAATTAACTAAAATGGACAAAATAAAAAATCAAAGATTTCTCTCCCCAACTCATTTTAATAGTAATAGAAATAGATAAAATATCGAATGGCATATTGACATTTAAACTGGGATTTCTAAGTGTACTTTCAAAAAGAAAAGATATGTAGATGAAGATCGGTGTTTTAAAAAAGAAATTGGTTTGATTTAAAATATTACTTAGAAGAAGGAAGAAATAAGATTTCTTTTTTTTAAAAAAATACTTTTCATCCATGAATTTTCATAGAAATAACAATTTTATAAGTTTTAGTTCATAGCTAGTCTCAAATAACATTTACAATAATGGGAAAAGTTTCATGTGAATGACAATTTCAAAACTTAAATGAGTAATGTTGATGTCAGAATTCCCAACGGTAGAAAACACTCCCTCCTGACCTTTGCATGACACGATAAATTGTAATTTGAAAAAGAACTTGACCTACAAGTAGAAGTAGGCATAGCAAGTAGACAATTTGATTATTAGAATGGACTTACTTCTTTTGGTATGTATTTATAGCCATAATTGACCAAGGTCCTTCCCCATAAGGTTTCAAAGTTGCACTGGCGGGTTATCCTCTCACTTCCTAGGTTGGAGCATGCCCCATTTCGTATATTGATAGATTAGTCTCAATTGAGGACAAGTACATTCTCTTAGCCATATTTTGTGCTTAAGATGATCCCTTGAGTGGAGCATGCATGCGGGATGTATGCTCCCTTAGATATTTTATGAGACTTGGCTGAGTGTGCTAACTTAGGCATGTCCAAGTTGGAAAAATTTCTAGTCCTACTATTGTATGGAACTCTTCCATACCTCTTCCTTCCATCCATGTGTGTCACTATTATGATCCACCTTCATTTAACATAACAATTTCATCCTTTTCTCTCTCTCTATAATTTACATTATTTTTTATAACAACTTTCTCTCTTTTTTAATTTATATTGTTTTTATAACAACTTTCTCTCTCATCTTTAATTTATATATATATTTTTTATATTCTTGATTTTGACTCGTTTCATTTTATCTTTCTTACAATTGATTTCCAACTCTTCATATTCTTTTTTTTCTTTTTCTTATTTCACACCCTTTTTATCTTCTTCACCAATTTCTTTATTATTTTCATTTTATTTCAACGCAATTTGACACCCACCTCATCTTTTTATACTCTCATCTTCATCTTTTCTACTCTTTTCTCTCTCAAAACACTATTTCACTCTCCCCCATCCTTGTTTGAAGACCCCATATGATATTCTTAACTTTGATTTGTTTCATTTGGGCGCTAAATTTATCTAGCAAATCAAACTTCAAATACTTTATTTTATAATACTGGTCATCCAATGCTTTTATTTAGTCGAAAATTTGTTATTTAGTTCAATAACATTTGTTGATTTATTTTGTGAAAAGAATTATTTAATTTTTTATTGAAAAAATTATTTAATTATTCAAATATAAATTTACAAATAAAAAAACTATCATAATGGATAGCCTAGTTATAAATATAACATAAATATAATAATTAAATTGAAATAAATCATTATTTTTTGCTTATTTTTTTTTATGGAGTTGACATTCAACAAACGAAAGCAATTAAGCAACTAAAAACTTTTAGTTAATTAGCATGCATGTTCATAGCTTTTAGTATATTAGAGTTTCAAGTGAATACCTTTGATGATTCTCCCAAATTGACTAGATTCACCATGAAATTCTTTTTCAATCTGTGTACTAGACCACCACAAGTGTTTTCTCTACTAATCTCAGGCCTTAGCTTGAAGTCTGGTCTTCAAATTGAGGAGAATTTGGTATGGAATTTGAGAGTTTGATGAAGGAAAGAAAAATCAAAATTTTCTCTCTCTTAATCTCATCAGGTTGTATAAACCCCTTTCAGCACGAATTTGTATCTATTTATGTAATTAATGTTGGGTTTTATATCCTAAAACTTGTGGTTTTGTAAACATTAGAACTTATTCTGAGAATTCGGTAAAGTTGTAACTGAAAATATTATTTTTTAGAAATTCAATAAACCCAAGTCCCTTGACTATTATATGAGTACTTGAACTTTATGTGGAGACATAAAAGTGGATCAGGTTCGAATAAATAGTCAAAATGATCTATAGTGATGAATAAGGTTGGGTACCTTATTCTGGTAACATTATTGGTTGCGGCTTACTCTGTAGTTGTTACAAAGAGTTGTAAAGTGCTACATACGAAGTGATCTTAATTCGTGCATGTGGAGACATGAGGAGTAGGGGTGTTCTGTGTAAATGAGTTTTGTGAAAGATCGGACCATGAAACCAATTACTCTTACTTTATAACGCTGTTTATGTTTAAGACTGACTATTTCAAAGTGATGACCTAAGTAACTTAACCTTACCTGAGCTAACTATAAACTCTTGTTTGTTCGGGATTGTCCTTTGATCTGCAAACGATGAGAGTAGACCAATTGCCTCTGCTCAATTAGCTTATCATTTTGGGGATAAGATCGGATGAATAGCTGGGAACATAGGGTGCAAGAGAGAATTCACTCCTACCTGATTAGGGTTAGTAGAGAGGTTGTTCCCTTTAAGTACTGATTTTGGATCTTGAACAAGAGACCTCACCCTCTCATTGGCCTGAGAGTGATTCGATTTGTTGATTGGATCACAAATCAATTGTTCATTAGGGAATCAGTGGAACTTAAGGAACAAAAGGTAATTTTGGGGATAAAACAGAGATTCTACCCAGTCGTTATTACGAGCAACCTGTGAAAGGTTAACTTACTAATCATGGTTATATCGAGTGGACATAATATATCTACAGTGAAGGGAGTTCAGCTATGGGCTTTAGTGGAATCACCCATTAGTTAACGAATGGGGGTTAGATCGGTCTAATGAGTTTAGCCGATTAATCTCGAATCGTTGGAGCTCATGATCTGTAGGTCCGCGAGGTCCCCCAACTAGCTCGTAAATGGATAAGCTCTAGAATAACATGATAAGTTAATTTGAAATGTTCAAATTAGAATTAAATGAATTTGGAGAAATAATATTTAAATATGATTTAAATATTTGAAGTTGGAATTGTGTTAAAAATTAATTTAATATGTGATATTAAATTAATTAGAATTATTTAAATTATTTAAATAATTATTTATTAATTTTATTAAAGAAAATTAATTTATGAAACTAATTTTGTAAAATTAATAATATTTTCAGTTTTATTAATTAAAATTGATTTATGAAATTAATTTAGATAAAATTGAAAAAGAAAAGAAAAATACAAAAAGTGGAAAAATCATTTTCCTTTGTCTTCTTCTACTAGCTCACCAACAACCCACTTTAACTCTTCATTAACTCCAAGCATGAGATGCATCTCATGTGCCAACTTCTTTGCATGAATGTTTGCAATATATAGAAGATTTTGGAGTGTTTTGGAGGGATTGCAACCAAATAAATTTTGAGAAAAATTTGAGAGAAGAAGGGTGTTCTTCTACTTGGTTGCTGTTGTGAGCTTCTCCAAATTCCCTTAGTTCCAGCTTATTTTGAGTCCCACTACTCAATCTTGAGCTCCAAGAGAATAGTAGGGAAAATCTTGGGGTGGTCTACAACAAGATTCTGTGGAGATTTACAGCTGAATCTAAGTTTAGAGGAAGTTTTTTAAAGGTCTGCATGAAACCCATTTAATTTCTGTTAAAGCTGTTTTCTTTTCTGCCAAAATTAATGAATTAGAGTGCTTATGGATCATAGTTTCTTCCGTTGTACATTGGTACCTTCCAACAATTAAAACATGCAACACTGAATTGAAGAGGAGTTTGACACATAAAACTCCACTAATTAAGGGGATTAGGTGGAGGAAATTGGAAAAAATGGGTAAATCTCACTTTCAATTTTAAAAAAGTTTTCATTTTAATTTAATTTCAAAATTTTAAATAAAAAAAATTAAATTAAAATAAACTTAATTTCTTAATTTTAATTTTCAAGTTCAAATTTATTTAAAATACTTTATTTTAAATAAATAAATTTAATATCAAATATTAAATTAATAAAACACCTAATCCATACATAAATCACCAATCATGTACTTGATATTTAAATCAAATTTAAATATTTATAATTCTCCAAATTCGTTAATCAAACGTTAATTATATCGAATATAATTATCCAAACCCTAAACCGTATTTGAACATTTGAACCGAATTAATCAATATTCATTAACTACCGAGACATACCACTATAGCTCAGTAGTTGCACTCTCCTCATTGTAGATATATTTTTGTCCATTTGATTTAACCATATTCTACAGGTCGATCCTTCATAGGTCGTTCGTATTTACAACGAAGTCAAAATTACCCTTTTACCCTTGTAACATATCTTGCTCCTTAAGTCTCTACTGATCCTCTAACGAATAATTTGTTTATGGTCCTACCAATAAATCGAACCCTTCTCAGCCACAAGAAGGCAGAGCCCCTTTGTTCAAGACCAGGAGTTAGTACTAGAGGGAACAACCTATCTGCTAACCCTAAAACAGGTAGAAGTGAATTTTTTCTTGCAAAACTATGTACAGGCTATCTATCCAGTCTTATCCTTAAAATGAGAGGCTTATTGAGCGGTGATGTTGAACCATTCTCACCTATGCAGATTAAAGGATAATCCCGAATAAATGAGAGTTTTTATAGTTAGCTCAGGATTAAGATTGAGTTACCTTAGGTCATCGAATTTGAAATAGTTAGTTTTAACAGTTAAATGGTTGTTATTAAGAAAAAATGACTATTTCGTGGTCCGGTCTTATGCAAACATCTTTTGCATAGGATACTCCACTCAGATGTCTCCATATGAACAACTATGAGATCATATTGTTTGTATCAAAATATAAAGCAGGCTGCATCTATAGTGTCCCTAGGATATGGTACCCAACCTTATCCATATACTTTTAGACCATTTTGACAATATACTAAAACTCAATCCTCTTTTATGTCTCTATTTAAATATTCATTGGATTTAGTAATGAATGCAATTTTAGTAACATCTTCAATAACATCTTTATTAAAAAAAATCTCAATAATATCTTTACTGTGAATAGAATGTATTTAATATTTACAAACTACGAATTTTAGGACATTTCCAACGGTTTTATTTTTAAAATATATGAAATAATTAAAAGGTAGGTAAAAGAAAAACAAATAAAAATAGAAATGGAGATGGAAGTATTGAAATTAGTTTGAAAATAAAATATAAAAAGAAAAAAAATTGCAGATCGTTAATATTGAAATTAGTTGGTAAAGAAGATAAAATGAGAGAGTGAAAAAAAAGAAAAAGAAAAGGAAAATCAATGGTAAGAAAGAGAAAATGAAACAAAAAAAATAAATGAAAGATGAGAGAGAAGGTTGTTATAAAAAATGTAAATAAAACATGGGAGAGAAAAAAATGATGGAATTGAAGGTGGGCCATAATAGTGACCCATATCATTCATTGGATGGAAGAGGTATGTAAGAATTAGTAGGACTCCAAAATTTCCCTACCCAAGCCCCTGCCATTTTTAGGAGGGTAAAGACTAAATTGTTATAGACTAATTATTACAAATTTAAAAGTAGATTATATAATTTTTCTGACCTATATCATTTTTTATGACCTTACAACAATATTTAGGGGGCGTTTGGCGTGCAAGTTTGTGATAAGCCTATGAATATTAAGCCTAGGGGTTAGGCTAGGAGGTTTAGGAACTCCTGGTTTAAGAACATTGTGTTTGGAGTACAATTTTTGAAAGTCGGGATTTAAAAAGTCTGTGTTTGGAGTGCATGCCTAAGAAGCCTTGGAATTAAATGCAGATTTATAAACCTTGAGTTTGTAAAATATTTTCTTATATTTAATCAATAGTTAGATTTTAGATTAGTTTAAATTTATCATCTTAATTATTTTAATTTAGTTAATTTTAAAATAATCTTAAAAAATTTAGAAGAATATTTGTTTTTTTTTTTTTTTAATTTTGAAATAGAAATTTGACTAAAATTATAATTTTATTTATTTTTTAATAATTTGATATTTTGATTTTACTGTTTTGAAATAAAATTTCATATAGAATTTTGTCACTTTAACTAATTTAAATTATGATTTTCTACACATATAGCCTAAAAAATATACTTAATTACACAATTACAGTTTAATGAGCTATTATTTTACAAAAAAAATATAGTATAATAATAACAATAATAATAATAATAATAATAATAAAGAAGCGTATAAGAGATGTTTCTTCTAGTGATTGATTTACAGTTAGAAGAAATAGAAGAAAATAAATGAGATCTCCTTGAATAAAGAAAACATATATTAAAAAAAAGGAAGAAAGAGAATTAAAAAAAATAATCTAATAAATAATAATAATTAAAAAGAAAAAAACTAATGAAAAGATAATTAGAAGAAAGAGAAAGTGTATTCTAAAAAATATTATTGTAATTAAAGTAAGTGTCATGTTTGGAATAACTAAGAAAAAACTTTTTTTCAAAAATTCATTTTTTATTTAAATACTTTTGATTTAAAAAAACTCCTTAAAAGTACAGCACACATGTGTTTAGAAACTTTTTCTTAGAAGCATTTTTATATACAAATTTGTTTGGTTTGTTATATACTAAAAGTGATTTTATTAATGTTTTTCAAAGTTGGCCCGTGACGGTCGAAGTTGGGCCAGAGTTGGTGGTCAGAAGTTTACCGACAGGGTTGTTGGCAGTGACGATGGAGATTGGTCGATGACGGTCATCGAAGTTGGTGTCCGGAACTTCCTAAATTGAATTAAAAAAAAAAGTATAGCCCGTTTGAATAGTGTTTACTGTTCAAACCCACGGGGAAAGAGAGTAGGAAGCATTGACTTCCTAAATCTTTGTCTGAAACAAGAGTTGGGCTTAAGATGTCAAACCCATCCCAAACCCAATCCTTGAAACAAATACCCATCAAGGGAACCTATAGATATTAAATCCTAATGAGATTTTTACTTAACAAACCATCTTTGGGCTATATTTCTTGAATGTCTTTAAATTTGAGTTTTTTGAAAGAAGGCTTTTAGTGTTAATTTTAGACAATTTTACTCATTTTTTTCATTTATTTATATTCATTTTTATATATATATTTCTCTATTAATGAAACCTTCTTAATGTTAAAGAGAGAAAATACATTTATTATGAAGAGAGAAAATGCATTTAATATGATTTTGTTTTTCATTTAACGCATTTCACATACCAAATAACTTGTTTTTTTTTGCGGACTCATGTAATATACTGGTAAACATATTTGATATGTACTCAAATACAACTGGTTTCACGACAACTTGTCGATTTTTCTGGTGGATTCATAGTTATTTTTAGGTATACCTTCGAATATTATAATATATGTTTGCAAATATTTTAACTAGTACATGAAATATAAATATACTCAAATAGATGGTTGTAACATTTGAAAGTTTAGATACTTAGTGTTTAATATAAATCACAGTATATATCATAAATTTCATTTATACTACAGTATATATCATAAATTCAAAGTAGTTAGATATGGCCGGACAATAATCTCATTCCTCTTCCCAACCATCATCTTCTTCCCACGCCCCTATCACCGCGCAGAAGGTGGCCTTCCTCACCGCCAGTCGTTGCCTCACCGCTCAGTCCAAGCCAACCCCTAGAATCGCCGGGAAACCCAGGCAAAAACCCTCTGTAACTGCAACACCGTCCACCCACCGTGAGGGGTCGAGCACGGAGAGTGCCCCTGCCACCATACCTGAGGTGGCGCTCCCAATACCTTCAACAGAGAGTGAGCTGAAAAGAAAAGACGACAAGGAGGTATTCGGGAGTATCCTGAGTCATTTGGAGGAACGGGGGATTGCCGGAGGCCGGAGTAGTAAACCAACCCCTGCCAACGAGGAGGATTTAGCTTTAGTTCGCGAGGATGGCCCTCACCATCTCGGATCCTAAGGAAGACTGCCCACAACAACTCCAATGAGGGACCCATAAGGGTTGTTCTGGAGGTTATAATAGGCGAAGAAGCAGACGTAGAAGTCTGAAGAAAATGAGGGAGAGAAGAGTTGAAGAAAACAGGCAGAAGAAGAGGAAGTTGCCCGACTGGAGAAAGAGAAGAAAGAAAAATGGAGAAGTGAAAAGAAGCAGCGTAGGCGAGAAAGGGAAGCGCCTGAGGAAAGAGGAAGAAAGAAGGAAAAGGGCGGAAAGTATGGATGTTGACGGAGAATCAACCACCGCAAGGGTGGAAGTGGGGGGTGTCAGCGCAATTTAAACCATCAACGCAACTACAAAACTTCACGGCCGCATTCCAGATTAGTTACGTCAGATGACAAGGAAGATCCTGACATCTCCCCTTTAATACGGCATCGCAAGGAGAATGCACCGCAAAGGTCCACAAGAGACCCAACAATTTTTTGAAACGCATAGAGAAGAAGAAGGAAGAAATAATAAGAAAATCAGAGGAGAAGGAAGAAAGAATAAAGAAAATCAGAGGAGAAAGGAAGAGAAAATGGCACGGGCATGCCAAATCATCGCATCGACCAATTTGGCCAGACAGCTTCATGATGAAGAGGTTCAACATGCCAATGCAAGGGCAAAAGAAGAGAAGAAAAGAAGGCTCGAGATGAGCAATCGCATTGCACTCGCCTCTAAGCAATTTGAAAAAGGAAATGAGAGAAGAAGAAGAGGCAAAGAAGAAAGCAAAGGAGGAAAAAAGAGTTATGCCACAAAGAAAATATTCAGTGCATCAGAGAGCGGAAAAGAAAAGAAGTGGAAGAGTGGGAAAAGCAAAAAATAAGAGCAATGCAAGGAGCGGGAACGCATTCAAAGACAAACATCCCGCCTTGCATCCACTCAAACAAAGGCAAGCAAAGGTGGAAAGCAGCGAGCTTGCGTCGGCCAGGAGGCACCCAAAAACCGAGAAGGAAAATGACGATTTATGGATGGAAATGGGCTTCTTTCCTACGCCGGTGCCACTACCAAATCTTATCATCAGCATTGTGGTGAAGCATGGGTGGGAAGCTTTCTGCTAGTGTCCATCCATTGTAATTCCATCAGTAGTGAGGGCTTTCTACCATGGCCAGCTCCACGACACTGAAAATGCGGTGATCGTTGACGGGAGGGAAGTGCCATTCAACGCAAAGGACATCAATCAACTCTACCAGTTGAAGAATTTCCCAGAAGCAACGGGTAACAAATTGATTGATGATCTTACCAAAGAAGATATGGAGGATGTGTTGAACGTATTAATGCAACCAGGCATCAAATGGACGATGTCCTTAACCTATATCAAAACCCTCACATCCAACCGTCTGCTGCCTGAAGCGTGCCTTTGGGTCTACTTGGTGAAGAGATGACTCATCTCGACATCGCATGATAAAACCATATCAAGGGATAGACTCATGGTTGCATATTGCATTGTGCACGACATTCCAATTGATGTGGGCCAGCTTCTTGCGAAGCAAATCCGAGGTTATGTTCGTCGTGTGAGAGGCCAGTACTTCTTTCCATGGACGGTTTCTAGCCTATGCCTATCTGTAGGCGCGGACATTGAAGAAGAACCCATGTCAGAAGTTCACAGCATCATCAACATGAAAATCCTGAGAATCCTTCTCAAGGATTCGCCGCATTGCCCCGAGCCTCCATCGAAGCGGCCTCTCATCGATTTGAATGCGCCGCAACCACCAAGACCCAAGTAGCAGGGTCACAATGACAAAGGGAAGGAAATCATCCAAGGAAGTTCATCGCATCAGCAAACCAATTTACCCTTGGAACCCTTACACTTAGTCATTCGTCCACCAAGCCCAACAAATGAACCCCTTTCCCCTCTTCCCGAACAATTTACCAATCTCCTCCTTGCGCCTGAATCCAACCTTGCATCACCAGCAACTTCCATCCGCCATCCATCTCCACCCCACTTTTCCCCGCAAACATCGCCACATGTTGACAACCCACATGGTTTGGGAGCAGGCCCTTCCGCTCAGCCCCAAACCGGTGCTGGTGAGACATATATGGTGCAACCCCCCAACGCATCCCTTATTGATGCCATCGAAGACATGCGAGGCTTTTTGTCTCAAGAACTATCCTTCTTCCACCATACAATAATGCAAAGTTACGTCAGAAGATGATTAATATTCAATGCAACATTTTTACCCTTCACCTGAATCAAAGACAGATGGCCGAACGCAACCACGAGTACTTCAATTTCTTGACCGCATACTTGCATGGTCCCGTGGTGCCTCAACATTTGCAGCAGCCTCTGTTCTTTCAAGAAGCGCCGCAAGGAGCTCCTCCACAACGCCCTCCTCATCAAGAGCCTCCGTTGCAAAGTTAAATTTGGGGGTGTATCACCTTCTCCTTCACAATTTTGAATTCTTTTTGCGGTCATTCAAATTTTTTTATATATATAGTTATACCTTTGTATTCTTTTGTACATGCTTACAATTTTGTGTTTGCGATCATTATAATTCTTTATGTACTTAGACAATTTTTATATAACTGAGTGATTATTCTTTCCTTATGCGTTGGCCTCTTTATTTATACCATCTTTCGTCAATTTATTGCGGTAATTTCTTTCTTTTCGTTTGCATTGTTTCTTCGTGCTGCCATGACGAGTATTATGCGTAACCTTAGTACAATTTCTTTATACATTGCATTTTCTACCTAACACTTCGAAAATTCATCGCAATAGCTCTACTTTACCTTCTCTATTACAAGACTCCGCTCAAACCTTCTTTTCAAAATTTTGACGAAGTGTTTTTTCTTTTCTGTCCAAAACAGCGTAATGAGGACCTTGTGACTCTCTAAATTTTGGGGTAGGGAAGGTCTGAGCAGATGCGATCAAGCGGATGCATTCATTTTAGGCAAATGCGTTCATTTTCAAATGAAAAAAAAAAAAACCTCTACTGTCAGCGCAAGGGAAAATCCCAACCTGATAAGAGTTAAGTCGTGAAAGGAACCTGCTCGTAGTTGGATGTTTGCGTGACACCCGTGGGAGTAAGCCAAAATGAAGGTAGGTTACAAGGATCAATGCAATACAAAAATAAAATTAAAAGAAAAGAGACAACTCCACTGACCAGCTAAAGTTAAAACTTGGCTAAGGATCAAGAGTTGAAGTTGAGCTTGGGTACACAACCGAAGTAGATGCTCCGCATGACACCCGTGGAGTAAGCCAAAAACGAAGGGTGGTAAACCAGTGATCAACGTCTCTATAGAAGATGCAAACCAGGCCACCAATAAAAGGCACACTTCTGTTTTGTTTTTCTTACAAAGAATAGGAAAAATTTTTTTCAAAAAACAAGAAGAGAACTTTGAGCAGAGGTTTGTCTTAGTAAGAAATAAAAGTGAGCATACCTGAAGAAATGTCAAAGATAGAAGGAATTTGTAATTTTGAGAAATTATGTAAAGGTGGAGCATTCCGAAGTAGCCGATCGATGCAAAGTTAGAAATAGGATTTGAGCTGAATTGCCTTAGTTGAGGATATGCTTTGAGGACACATCATTATCTAAATTTGGGGGTGTGATAACTTGTAGAATACAAGTTATTTATACCATCTTATTTAGAATATGTGGCAAAAAGAAGGAAAATTGACGTCGAGCGTATAGGAAATTGGCTTAGAAATGCAAAAGTTATAAGAAGATGCATCAAAGCACACTCGCTAACCTCATGTGATGACGAAATAGAATGTCTAAGTCTTGTTTTTGCAGGAAATAGGTACCACATGCAAAATCGCTCGAGTACAAAAAGAGCAATGCATTCGCACTGCATGCGACGGTAATCGAGAACGAAAAAGATCAACAGCATTTGCACTGCATGCGGCGATCGATCGTAGATGAAAAAAACCGATGCATTCGAGGGAATTGTTGAAATTGTACAACCTTTCTGTTGTACGATCTGACAAATTGAATGTGGATTAGAAGCGGACGTTTCCAACCAAGCCGTGCAGAAAAAGCAGCTTTTCAGAGCGGTACCCACTGAACAAGGAGGGCCAAGATCTATAAATAGCTACATCAATTTTCAAAGAGAGAAGGCTGATCTGAAGAGACAACTTAGAGAAAATCCAGGAGAAAGACGAGAAAAACCGAAAGGAAAGTCTCGGAGCAAGAAATTCATCTCCCATTCCCGAAGAGAAGCTCTGCGCAGAGATCACTTCTACCTGGAAAACAAGCTTGAGAAGGAAGTTCTCCACCACACTCCTTCTACATGTCGGCAAGCAAATCGTCTCCAATCGGGATCCGTGTTAAGACATTGACACGCTTTCCTTATTTGTTCTCACTTTCTATTCATCAACTTTGTTCATTTCTAATCTTCCATTCATTTATCTGTAACAAATGCCGATCTTTAAAATCATTATCATATTCATCGTCATTTCTCTGTTCTCCACCATACATTCATCATTCATCTCTCTCATCATGTGTAACTAATCTCCAAGGTAAGTGGGGAAGGATTAAGAAAGTAAGTTAATCCTTGTTGAAGAAATTAGCTAAGTTTAGCTAACGCATGCTCAACGGCATCTTTACCTGTGAGAGCAAAAGTGAAGATGTTATTCCATCTCTCAAAAGAAGGATGGAAGAATGCGTTAACTAAAGCAAGAAGTATTTCTAGAGATGGAAATAACCTTGCGTTCGCAACGTTCATCCCTGATTCACCATAGACATATGGGAATGCGACCGATCACTTAGAGGTGTAAGCCAAGGGAAAGCAGAACTTTAGTTGCATCCTTAACGGGATTGACGAACTTGCAGTGTCCTTTCCCCCAACCCATTCTCTTTTTGACACATTTGCAAGACTTGCCATCATATTCCATCAGATACTTACACATCTTCACAGACAGTCCTCAATTTATTTGATTATTTATTTGTCACCACATTTTATTTTGTTACCGAGTTTTACTTTATCACCTCATTTTATTTATCACTACATTTTATTTATCACCACATTTTATTTTATTATCGCACTTTACTTTTCACCGCATTTTACTTTTCCCAATACAATTCATTATTATTTTGTTTTCGATTGCATATATCACATTACTATCACATTGATCATCGCAATCCCCATGTTTGACCTCAGATCACTCTGAGAAACTTGCGTTGAAATTATACTTGGTTCCAATGCAAGAAAACTTGTGACACACGCATACTACATGAACGCATACTACGAAAGCATATCAGTATCATCACATACATTATTTTAGATGTCGTATCGCAATTATTATCGAGAGTGCATACACATCATCCACACGTCATCATCCACTTCACACCATCCATCTATTTCTTCCATTTTTGCGGCAGCATTACATTGCATTGCATACATTCATTCCGTCCGCCGCAATTAAAATTCATTCAGTAAGTTTTTGTGTAATCCAAAATTCAACCGTACATTCTCCGTCCCCTTGCGATCAATAATTTCCATATCGAATTCTTTGAGGAGGAGAACTCATTTAATCAACCTCGGCTTCGCATCTTTCTTTGTCATCAAATATTTTATCACCAAGTAGTCAGTGTGGATGAGTACTTTCATTCCCAACAAATATGCTATGAATTTCTCCAACACAAATATCACCACAAGCAATTCTTTTTTTGTGGTGGTGTAGTTTGTTTGAGTAGGATTCAAAGTCTTACTCGCATATGCGATGGGATGTAGCATTATTTTTCTCTTCTACGTCAGCACTACTCCCATCGCATAACCGCTTACGTCACACATTAAATAAAAGTGTAGTGTCCAATTTGGTGCGATCAACACAGGTGCGGTCATTAATGCATTCTTCAAAATCATGAATGCGTTGAGGCATTGGTCATCAAAGTCAAACTTTCTATTTGCATCCATCAATGCATTCAGTGGTCGTGAAATCTTTGAAAAGTCTTTGACAAAACGTCTATAAAATCCAGCATGTTCCAGAAGCTCCTGACAGCCTTTACACTCGTTGGAGGTGGGAGCTTTTCAATCGCTTCAATTTTGCCTTGTCTACCTCTAACCCGTCCCTAGAGACCTTGTGCCCAAGCACAATGCCTTCTTTCACCATGAAATGGCATTTCTCCCAATTCAGCACGAGGTTCGTCTCCTTACATCTTTTCAATATCTTCTCTAAGTTGTTAAGACAGACTTTATATCTTTGCTTATACACAGAGAAGTCGTCCATGAATATTTCTACAGAGTCTTCAAGATATTCCAAAAAGATGGCCATCATACACCTTTAGAAAGTACTCGGCGCATTGCAGAGGCCGAACGACATGCATCGAAATGCAAATGTTCCATATGAGCAGGTGAATGTGGTTTTTTCTTGATCTTCAGAAGCGATCATGATCTAGTTATAACCGGTATACCCATCCAAGAAATAGTAGAAGTCATTTCTAGCTAGACAATCCAGTATTTAGTCAATAAAAGGTAAAGGGAAATGATTCTTCTTTGTTGCCGCATTTAGTTTGCGGTAGTCCATGCAAATCCACCATCCGGTGCTGGTCCTTTGCGATATTAGCTTGTTATTTGTGCTAGGGACTATCGTCATCCCTCCTTTCTTCGGCACGCATTGCACGGGGCTGACCCACGTGCTGTCTTCTATTGGATAGATGATGCCCGCGTCTAACCATTTGATTATCTCCTTCTTTACGAACTCCTTCATCGCAGGGTTGAGTCTACACTGATGATCGATCGATCCTTTATGATTCTCTTCGAGACGAATCCTATGTACACAGTATGTGGGGTTGATTCCTCTAATGTCTGCGAGCGTCCAACCAATTGCTTTTACATACTTTCTTAGAATGCTCAACAATGCATTTTCTTGGTCTTCATTAAGTGTAGAGGAAATGATTACCGGTAGCTTTTCATTCTGCCCCAGAAACGCATACTTCAGGTGGTTAGGAAGGGTCTTCAGCTCTATTGTTGGTGGTTGTTCTAAGGACGATTTTGTTGATTTTCTTTTTTCATTCACTGTCAGATTGTCTTCTTTGGATGCAATCATCTCATCTTCTTTGTTTGGTTTTTTTGTGATCGCATTGTATGCTACAATGGATGCGATCGCATCCTCATCTTCGTTTTCATCTTCAGGCTTCTCTTCATCATTCAAACCTTGTTCATCTTCAGATTCATTAAGGTCTTCTTCATCAGGATATTTCATGGCTCGGATAATGTCAAATCTGAGCTTCTGTCCATTCATGCTCAAGGTGATCTCTCCTTTGTGCACATCAATCTGGGCACGACCGGTCGATAAAAATGGTCGCCCCAGGATAATGGACACATCTTTGTCTGCTTCGTAGTCCAGGATGATGAAGTCTGCTGGTAATATAAATTTGTCGATTATAACCAGAACATCCTTCACCTTCTTCTCTGGATGCATAAGAGATCTATCCGCTAATTGAAGAGTCACCGTTGTGGGCGTAAGTTGCCTCATATTCAGCTGCTTGAAAATTGACAGGGGCATCAAATTCATGCTGGTCCCGAGATCGCATAATGCTTGACCGATGTATAATCCTCCAATAGAACAAGGTATAGTGAAACTCCCATGCGCATTTTCGGTGGGATTATAAATTTTGAACTCTACGTCAAAGTCACCGTGGCGAACTTACCATTGCCTTTCTTTTTTGTCACCATATCCTTTAGAAACTTCGCATATGTGGGCATCTTCTCAATTGCTTCAGTGAACGAAATATTAATATGCAACTGTTTTAACATAGTCATGAAGCATTGATACTGTACCTCATCATTTTTCTTCTTTCTGAGTCTCTGTGGGAATGGTGGCAGCTATATTCTTACGGTCCTCTGTTCTTTTGGCTCCGAGGTGGATGCAATCTCTGGCTCCATCGCCTCTTTTTCTCATATTTCTTTTCGAGTCAACGCAATCTCTGGTTCCAGCGCAATTGGAGTAGTCCGGCTAGGCTCTTTCTTCTCCCCTGCCACAGTCTTTCCGCTCCACAATGTCACGACTTGACATTGCTCTTTCTCATACACCTTGGGTTGTGTGGTAGTTCCATTGAACTCGGCAGGGTCCCTTGCGGTCTGTTCTTGAGTTCGCCTGCAATCTGGCCTATCTGAATTTCCAGTTTGCGGATTGACGTCGATTGGTTTTGAAGCACTATTTCGTTCTTTTCAATATATTGCTTCAACAAACTCTCCAAAGTGGAAGATTGCGGCGCCTGCGAACTGCTAGCCTAATTATTTGTTTGACCGTTGGTTTGGGGGGAAAATCTAGGTGGCCCTTCTTTTTGCGCCACTGATTGAAAATTTTGCTGTTGATTTTTCCACGCGAAGTTGGGGTGGTTTCTCCACCCAGGGTTGTACGTGTTAGAAAACGAATTATTCTTCACAAAATAGACTGACTATGGGTTTCGCGGGCATTCCTCCATTGATGTCTTTCACCGCAAGTAGCACAACTTACGATCGTCTGGTTGATTGTGTTCACTTGCCCACTATGTGTTGTTGGGCTGTTGATTGCGATTCCCTGTGTCAAGTTCATCATCGCAGTTATTTGACTCTAAAGGGATGCGATGGCCCCATTCTTCGCGTCACTGTCCTTGATTCTCAATCTTTGATCGCTTTCTCGCCAACCTTCATGATTTTTAGAAATGAGATCAAGATATTCTTGGCCTCATCATAAGTTTTATCCAGCAGACCTCCAGCTGCTGTCGCATTGGCAGCGGTCTGTGAAGCAGGGTTTAATCCGTGATAAAAAATCTCCATCTGTAAGTAGTCTGGTAAGCCGTTGTGCAGGCAATCTCTTACCAGCCTCTTAAACCTCGCCCACACATCGTTGAGCGATTCGTCAATATCCTGTTCGAAATTGGTGATCAACTTCCTTCTTTTAGCATTCTCCGTTGGAGGGAAGTATTTCTTCATAAACTTCTCTACTACTTGCTCCCATGATGTAATCTCCCCCGGTTTAAGAGAATAAGCCCATTTTCGTGTTTGGTCACACAACGAAAATGGAAACAAAGCTAGACGAACCTTCTTAGTGGAGATATTAGAGAACAAAAAAGTGTTGCAGATCTCTATAAAACTCCGGAGGTGGGCGTGCGGGTCCTCGCCACGCCTTCCACCAAATTGTTCGACAGTCTGAATCATCTGCAGCATCACCGACTTCATTTCAAATCTCGATCTGTCAAGAGCGAGCCTCATGATTCCTGGAGAGAAATCGTAGAGGTTGGGCGACGCATAGTCCCAATGGGGCCTATTGTGGACGTTCGCCAATAAGATGAGATTCGCCATGACATTATTCTCATTTGGTGCTCCATTTCCCAGTTGTTTCGCCATGTTATCTTTCTCTTGCTGTTGATGTTGGCGTCTATCTCTCAATCTTTGTCAGAACGTTCTTTCAATCTTTAGGTCGTAATGTGCCAGAGATTGAAAGCTGCAAAGAAAATTAGATAATTACCATTAGCACACTATATTGCCGAAGTCCACAGCAACGGCGCCAAAAACTTGATGCATTATTTTATGCGATGAAATAATGGTAAGGATTGCGCTGGTGGAAAATGCGTTGAGCATTCAAGTTTTCTCAGTAAGATCCAAGTATAAATCCTACTAAGTTGCCTGGTAAGCCCAGGGTCGAACTCAGGGATTAAGGAAAACAATATGCGGTGGTAATTTTTAGATCACTTTGCGGTAACAAATAAATAACGGAGTTGGTTGGTTTGTTGTTTATAGTATAAAATGATGAAACACGAAACATACGCAGCGGAAAAATGACTTAATTACACTCTAATTGATTTTTAGATCATCTTTGACCATTTCCATTTTTTCCGAGCTTCCGAATATGAACGTATTCATATTCTTGATATTTAAATCATATTTAACTATTAAAGCTATATCTCTAAACTGAAAAATGACCACTATATCACATATACATGTCGGTTTCTCTCTCTTCACCTAATTCGAACAATTCGAATTATTCTATCATAATGTTCTAAGTTTATTCCATATGAGCTAGTAGAGGAACCTAATGGACTTATAGATCATGGGCTCTAACGATCCGAGATTAGCTGGTTAAAACTCTTTTAGATGGAGCTAATCAACATTCGTTAACTAACGGGTGATTCCACTATAGTCTCGTAGTTGCACTCCCCTCACTATAGATATTTTTCTATCCATCTGATATAACCATAATCAGTAAGCTAATCCTTCACAGGTTGTTCGTAATCTCGGCTGGGTCATTACAAATCATTTTACCCCCGAGACTACATCTTATTTCTTAAGTTTCACTGATCCTCTAATGAATAATTGGTTTAAGGTCCAACCTATAAACCGAATCCCTCTCGAGCCAAGGAGAGGGTGGGGCCCCTTGTACAAGACCTAGATTCAGTACTAAAGAGAACAACTTATCTACTATCTCTATAACGAGTAGGAGTGAATTCCGTCTTGTACCCTATGTTCCCAGCTATCCACCCGATCTTACCCCTGAAATGGGAGGCTTATTCGGCCAACGATAATGAGCTGCCTTCACCTATGCAGATCTAAGGATAATTTCAAGTGAACAGGAGTTCATAGTTAGTTCAGGATTAAGATTAAGTTACCTAGGTCATCAATTAACGAAATAGTCAGTTTTATATATTAAATGACATTTAGAATGTAAAAAGTGACTATTTCATGGTTCAGTTTTATGCGAACTCATTGCATAGGATGCCCTCACTCACATATCTCTATATGAACGATTTAGGGTCACATCGTTTGTACTAACTATAAAGTGGGCCACATCCATATTGTCCCCAGAATAAGATGCCCAACCTTATTCATATACTATAGACCATTTTGGCTATATATTTGAACTCGATCCACATTTATGTCACTACATAAAGTTCAAACTACATTAAATAGCCTCATGACCTTAGTTTATTGGATTCAAGGTTACAATTTCAATAACAACTTTATCGGAAAAAAAAAACAGAATATGTTTATTAATTTACAAACTACGAGTTTTAGGACATAAAATCCAACAAACTTCCACTTGGACTAAAACTCCTAGTGGAGTATCATAATGTTAAATTTAAGTGAGAAACATATGAATACAATAAACATATAAATACAATAAACTAGGGCATATACCCAAAAGTTCTACCACTTGTCCTAGTTTACAAACTTGGTAGACTTAGACTCTGTAGGTGACCTTCAAACACTTTAGCCGTGAGGACCTTTGTAAAAGGATCAGCAATGTTTTGCTCAGAAGATATCTGGGTTACTACAACGTCTCCACGATATATAATCTCCCGGATCAGATGGTATTTACGCTCAATATGCTTTTACATACTTTCTTGGTTCTCTTGAATTTGCAACTGCACTACTATTATCACAGTATAGGGTGATAGGCAGATGCATATTTGTAACAACTTCTAAATCTGTCAAGAATTTCTTCAACCATACTGCTTCCTTTGCTGCTTCGCAAGTAGCTACGTATTCAGCTTCCATTGTGGAGTCAGCTATACAGGTTTTTTTTATGCTTTTCCACACTACTACTCCTCCGTTAAGAGTGAATACTTATCCAGATGTAGACTTTCTAGCATCTTTATCAGTTTGAAAATCAAAGTCAGTGTATCCAGTAAGGATCAAATCCTTAGTACCATACACGAGCATGTAGTTCCTCGTTCTTCTAAGATACTTGAGGATATTTTTAATGGCAGTCCAATGATCATATCTAGGATTGGATTGATACCTACTGACTATCCCTACTGCGTAGCATATGTCAGGTCTAGTACATAACATTGCATACATCAGGCTCCCTACTGCGGAAGCATAAGAAATGCGTCTCATATCCTCAACCTCTTGAGGTGTCTTAGAACATTGATCCTTTGACAAATGAATTCCATATCTGTAAGGTAACAGACCTCTTTTGGAATTCTACATCTTATACCTAGACAACATTTTGTCTATATAAGTTGCTTGAGACATGGCTAGTGTTCTGTTCTTGCGGTTTCGAATAATCTGAATCCCAAGAACATAATGCGCATTTCCTAAATATTTCATTTGGAACTGTGTTGCTAGCCTAGCCATTTCTTGATGTCAGTTAGGTAACCTACTTCATTCCCAATGAGTAGAATATCGTCAACATATAAAACTAAGAACGCTATAGTAGAATTCACGATCTTCTTGTAAACACAAGGCTCATCATCATTTTGTTCAAAACCATAAGATTCGATCATAGTATCAAATCTTATATTCCAATATCTAAAAGCTTGTTTCAACCCATAAATGGATTTTTGAAGCTTACAAACCTTTTGTTTTTTACCCTGTGCAATAAACCTCTCTGGTTGAGCCATATAGATACTCTCATCAAGATCGCCGTTTAGAAAGGCTGTCTTGACATCCATCTGCCAAATTTCATAGTCATAAAAGGTGGCCATGGATAAAAGTATTCTAATCGACTTAAGCATGGCAACGGGAGAGAAAGTTTCTTCATAGTCTACTCCCTCTCTTTGGGTATAACCCTTTGCCACAAGTCAAGCTTTAAAAGTCTGTACTTTACCGACTTGGTCTCTTTTTCTCTTGTAGATCCACTTACAACCAATTGGTTGTACATCATTTGATTGATATACAAGTTGCTAGACAGAATTGAAGTACATAGACTCCATTTTGAGGTCCATGGCTTTGACCCACCTATCATGATCCACATCTTTTATCGCCTATTTATAGGTCGATAGATCCTCTATGCTGTCATCAGATATGACGACTTGTGTTTCTGTTAAGCCCAAGTGATGGTCAGGCTGATGAACAACCCTCCCACTACGTCGAGGCATTCTCAACTCTTGAGAAGGATGTGACTGACCAGATGTACTAGTTTTATCTACTACTTTAGTAGATGAACTAGTTCTATCTGTAGTGTCTTTGGAAATTTCATTCAATACTAGTCTACTGCAAGGTTGATGACTTCTTATGTGATCTTCCTCTAAGAATGTGGCATTTGTCGATATAAATACCTTATTCTCTTGAGGATCATAAAACAGACCACCTTTTGTTTCTTTTGAATAACCTACAAATAGGCATAGTTTTGAACGACGTTCCAATTTTTTTAGGATTTTGCATCCCCAAATTCTAAAGTGACGTAAATTGCCTTTACGCCCTTTCCATAGCTCATAAGGTGTTTCTAAAACACTTTTAGAGGGAACGTTATTCAAAATATAGACAACAGTCTCTAATGCATGTCCCCAAAAGGAATCAGGTAACTCAGCAAAGCTCATCATTGAGCGAACCATGTCCAACAAGGTTCTGTTTCTTCTTTCAGATACACCATTCTGCTGAGGCATATTAGGTGCAGAGAATCAGACTGATCGTAGTGTATTAATTGTTTTACCTAACTGGTTCTTAACCTCAGCCTTATATTCTTTGAACTTTTCAAAAGAATCAGACTTGTGATGCATTAGGTAAATATGACCATACCTTGAATAATCATCAATAAAAATGATGAAATATTCATACCCACCTCGAGCTTTGACATTCATCGGTCCACAGAGGTCCGAATGTACGAGCTTTAAGGGTTTGTGGCTCTGAGACCTTTTCCAAGCCTAGATTCTAATATGACTTTTCCAAGCCTAGATTTTATCCTTAGACTACCCTCCCGAGTATCTCTAATGGACGAATGATGCATACATAATATAAGATAATCGCATAAGATCACAGGTTATGCTAGTTAAGTGCTTCTCAACCCATTCGACAGATTTAACTACTCATGCATAATGTACAGAGAGTGAACAAATATAAAGATGCGATTTTCATTTCTATAAATAAGTTCATAGTACAAAATGACAATGGAAAATAAAGGTAGAGAGCCTGGTAGCAATTCCTTGCTTCCCAAAGCTTTTACCCTATTATCTCTATGCTGCTCAAAAGATGTTCTTGCTTCCGCAAAAGTCAAACCTCTCTCTGGTTTCGACGCTTCCCGACACTCTTCCAAGTTTACCGGAACAATCTCTTGGTATAATCTCCCTTCACTCTCTTCCGCCTTCTAAGTAAAAGAAAACTATGAACAAGGCTACTACTATCTATAAGGAAAACTCTCTAAACTGAACGAACTCCTGCACTGATGGGATGGCATTAATTCTCTGTCTGATGCGCTGAATATTTGTCACCGAAAAGTTGCAGTAGGTCGTTAATAACTTTTCAACTTAATTCGGAATCGGTCGTCATCAACTTTCTGTCCCATCGTGATTTATTACGCTTTTCACCTACATGCGCCCACATGATGTTTCGGCTCTATGTGGCCACCTTCTTGAGAAGATATTTGTGAGCGCAAATGATCGCATAGCCTTGCGTCAACACAATCTCTTAATACGCTTGGACGTTAATTTCTTTGGATCGCATATTCGCCTTGTGTCAACGCATTTTCTGTACAAAAATACATAAGTTAGCTGTTTTAATGCGATGGACGAATGCGATCGCAATGTTGTGAATTTAATGCTTTTGGACGCAATATTGTATATTTTTATCATCGCAATCCTACATTGTTTAATAACTTTGCGCTATAATAACGTGCATTTCTGCCTGTTATCAGGAACCATACACCGAATAAAATTAAGTGAAAGAACATGCACATGCAATAAGTGGCAAAGTTTTGGAATCCCCTGTTCTCATGCTATGGCTGCGTGTAAGACCATTGGGGTAGACTACTTTTACTACATTGAAGACTATTATAAAATTTCTACTTCGCATGTTATTCACCCCAATTCGAGCCCATCCCCAATAAAAAATGGTGGCCTAATCCTAACTTCCCCACTATTTATCCGAATGAATCACGAGTTATGAAAGTTGGAAGACTGTGTACTTCTTGCATGCAAAACGAGATGGATTGGAGGGAACGTTACAAGACACGGTGCACAATTTGTAGATAAGAGGGCATAATTGACGGAATTGTCTCAATCAAGCTTGTGATGCGACTTAGTTATTTATTTTTAATTGTCCTTATTGATTGTAACTTCTTTTACTTATTTATTCTTTATTAATTGTTATTGTATTTATTGATTGTATTTATTGATAGTATTTATTGATTGTATTTATACAATGAAAGGTGTATTCTTTATTAATTGTCATTGTATTTATTGATTGTAATCACATTGATTTTTAGTAAATATTTAAGTTAAATTTAATATTTTTTATGGGATTAAATGGACGAAGATGTTACCATAGGGCCATACAACAACTCGGTTTTGTACTTATAGCACAACCATAGATCCGAGGCTGTTTGGGAAGACGAGCATATCGATGCTATGCATTGTCGACGAAGAGAGACTGTTATTTGAAGGCAAGAGAACCCAGACCCTCGTATATTGAACTATCTATGAGCTGCAGGATTTTACGGAGTCTCTTGTATAAAATTTATACAACTAGACTGGCATCTGATAACAACATTAGTGGAACGATGACGGTAGGAGACACACCTTTCCACATGTTGCATGGAGAGTGTACAATTACACTTTAAGATGTAGCTATCCAATTTGGACTCCCGATTAATGGAAGACCATTAATCAGGTCACTAAATTATAACTGGGAACAACTTTGTGCCCTTCTTTTAGGCGTAACCATGAATGGCGTCATTCTTAAGGGAGGTCATCTAAGTCTGCCATGGTTAGCTGATCAATTAAACTTCGCCCATCAACCAGATAATGTAGATGAAGAGGACCTACAATGATATGCTCGAGCATATATTTTCACGTTGATTGGAGGATTGGTATTTCCCGAAAAATCCAACAGCAGAGTGCACCTGATGTATCTTCCTCTCTTGGTAGATTTTGATGTTGTTGGGACTTACAGTTGGGGGGCTGGATGTCTTGCATGGTTATATAGGCAATTATGCAAGGGTGCAGTTATAGATGGAAAAGACATTGTAGGCTCACTTCTATTGCTGTAGATTTGGGCATGGGATCGATTTCCTCTTCTAGTACCTCGACGACTCCATCGATACGAGAACAACTTAGGTAACAGACCACTTGTAGTACGGGAAGCATATTTACCTCATTATTGTTGTGTTCATTATGAAATACTATAGCTAAAATTCAACTTGTGATTATCGTAGATGGAATGATAACTAGTACAGTATTGGCACATATTAGATACACATATTCCTAACCAGATAATATTTTATTAATTTATATATCATATATTCATAATGTTTCAATCTTCTGGTTCATTCATATTTTTACACATGCATGCAGATTATTTGGGAGCCATATAATCATCTTATCCAATTATTGCCGCCATACTGTCTCGATGGTAATGAGATATGGACATCCAGATGTCCACTCATATGCTTCTTCATTGTGGAGTGGCATCACCCAGATCGTGTGATGCGTCAATTTGGGATGTTGAAATAAATTCCTCAATCTTGCAACACAGACGCCCGACTTCATTCACACTATCTAAGGGGCAGGCATGAACGAGACTGGATTGCATATTTGGCTCCTCAAATTTCAATCTGGGAAAATCGTTAGAGTTTGGTTGTTAATGGACCTCCTATTAACAACGGTGTAGGTACTGAGTCTAGATATATTGAATGGTATTCCACTGTGAGCAGGCGGTACATAACTAAAGTAGGAGCATCCTCTCACTTATTGGTATGAGTTTATTGTTTACTAAGATTGTTTGATTTTATTTCTTCATTGCACACCAAACTAAATTTTAAAGTCATTAACTTGTTATTTAATTCTTTTTCAGGCCGAGCTTCCAAATTTTCCATTATCTGCTCAAAGAGCCTTGCGCAGACTCACCTCTATATATCGAGTGCGATATTTCGATCGTGATGTTCCAATAGAAGAACAAGGTGATCTAGCAAGACATCAGGATGTTCCTATTCAACCTAATGTTCAAAATGAATATCCAACAATGCCACTCGATCATTTTACACATACTTCCATGATGTCCTCTCCCTCAACATTTGAATTTTTTCCAACAACCCTCAGTACACTAAGTATGGAAGAAGAACAAACTTCATATGTCCATCCAGATGTCCATGACTAATATGTGACATAGCGACAACATAGTAAGGGTATACACTTTACAAAGGAAAGTCAACCATCAAATGAAGAGGGCGTGACGATCGTGGACACTATGTGACTCAACATGATCGATCTAAGTGTAATAAAGGATCTTCTTCCAGTCGTGAATAAAGAACATTGTACATATATTTAAATTTATTAATGAAATTCATTCACGAAAATGCACTTATAGTCTACAACACATCCTAAAGAACCTTGAATATTACTTACAATAGTTGAAAGTTAATATCTATATTTTTGCATAAGTTTCTAACAAATTTAAACAAAAACAATAATTTGAAATTAAAAATTAATATTGAGTATATCAAATCAATCATAGAAATTTCTTAATCTCAAAATAACATTATTGTTTATACTGTTAAAAAAACTAGTAATATTACTATCAAAATAATAAAAAAAATGAGATTAGTGAGATAGTTGATTTTAGGTAACAATGATTTAGAATTAAACAAATGGAATATTATTAATTGTAAAAAAAACATAAGTAATGAAAGAGTTGAGTTTCGGGTTATTAAAAGAATGAAAAAAATAAAAGCAAGAAAATTTATTATTTTATTATGAAAGAGTTGGGTTTCGGATTATTTTATTATCATTATTTTTTTAGGAATGACGCATCCTTATTTATTATTATGTTTTTTTAATGAATACGTCTCTTGAAGAGAATCCGAAATGCGGATAAGGACAAAAACCGACCCTTTTCCCTAAATAAGTTCAAATCACCCCTTTTCTAATTAAATTTAAAAATCACCCCAAAAATCTAATTAACCCTAAAATTTCTGTTGTGTTTGTTTGAATTTATTAGATATTTAAAATTTCTTGTTTGGTGTGTTTGTTTAGTTTTATTAGGCATCACATTATATTTAACATTTCCTGTTTTTAGTGTCGTCGTCCATCGCCAACATCGCCGTCACAGTAAGCTATGTTTGTTAGTTCCATTAAAAATTCTTGTTTGTTGGATTTATCTATTTCCAAAAGTTTTGCCCACCGTCACAGTAAGTTGCGTTTTTGCCTAAAAATACATGGTCTGTAGATATAAATTTTTTTTTTCATTGGATTACTTTTGCCCAAAAATAAGTAGTAAAAAATTAATTTCTTTTTCACGCAAACGCGGTGATAATTTGTAGAAAAACAAGTTATTGTTCTCTAAAAATTTGAATAATTAAGATTATAAGTGAGATAAACACACTCTTGTTAAAGGAAAGCGCATGAAATTCTATATATGCGGTAAACTCATACAAAAGTATCCTCTTAAGTGAAAAATTGCTTCACTAACGCACTTTAATGTATGAATAAAAAAAGTCTACTAAGTGTTGCAAACAAGGTCAATGCAAGGGGCATGCATCCAGACTACTCGATGCATGAAAGATACATTTGGCTCATGAAATCCACGTCAAATCACAACTTGCAGGCATGGGCATCTGACTGACGGCGTCTGATCGAAGCAGAGTGGCAGGCGGCTATCTCAGGATATGGAATTTTAATGCATTCACATCATCAAGTGGCTAAGTGATTGCCTATATACAGAGAAGCTACCTGCAAAAGAAAGAGTTGGAGAGTTAGACAGTAGACAGTTAGTAAGTAGTTAGTCATTCTTCACCTCAGCCGTTAACAAGCAAGGAATAGGGGGGACGAACACCATTTTCCATCGTTGATAGTGAGGTGCTATCGGAGAGAAGATCGAGAAACATCTCCTTCAAATCCTCCACCAAGTTGGCCACAACAAGCATTAATAACAAGCCAAAAAGGACAAGAGATTGAACTCTGTAGCTTAAATTCTTCCTCTTCTTTGCATTCTCATTTACCATTCCACTTGATTGAACTAAGATTGTTTGTATCAAAACTTATATATTTAATTCAATCTCATTTTTTACCAGTCTCCACATCTCCATCTGTTTATTTTCTAAGTTATTTGTGTTTGTGAACTTTCTAGCTTGATGAATGCATAAAGTTTATGCTTGAATCTACTTGATCAGTTAATTGAAGTGAAAAAACGGTTAAGTCACTCGAGAAAGTAATTAATTATTGAATGCATCAAGCTAGGGCGTGAAGTAATTTTAGAGATAAAATTGTTCATATATTTTGTCTGGTCTTTGTAACTAACGCATGCACCCTAGAGATAGGATTAAGTGTGGCATCTGCATTGAGAGATGTTGAACATGAATTAAAGAACAGATTTCCAACGCATCACATATACACTTAGATTTTAGCAGACATCTGTACCATTTCCATATTCATTGTCATTGTGCTCATATAAGCTTGATGTTCCCACTAGGAAATCAACGTACACCATCTACACTTAAGTCATTCATCCACAAACCCTTTGCCTCTCTGAACTCCTATATCCTCTTGCATGCGTGCCAGTAATTTAGTATAAATAACCAGCACCTATCAAATAATTAGAAAACCTCTGCAATAGATTCAAAGGCCAACCCTATGTTAGTACACTCTAGAGTCTCTATGTCCGACCCTGGGTTTACGAGGACACTTAGGTTAGATTTATACTTGGATGTAGTTTAAGAGAACTTGTACGCACTAGTAAGGTGTGCATACATAGTAAATCTATCATCAGTCCAATGGATAGCATCTTTTGCATACCAATAGATAGATTAAATATCTTCATCTTTATTCATCACAATCATCCATCACCATTTATATTCATCATCATAATCACAATCGAGAATTAAAGAGCGAATGAGTTTTGAAGGGATAAATAAGCACACAAAGGAAGCATTTAGAATCAATAAGCACTCTAATTACATTTAATTTGAGTTCTATGAAGCATGCAAAACATATTATTCAGCAAGAGGGTTTCTATAGACAAACCTTTGAAGAATCTTCCAAATCCAAACTACTCTTCACAAATTCTCAGCTTCAAGTCCTTAGTGAACCATCAAGAGATCTTCTCTACTATTCTCAGCCTTGAATTTGAGTGGTGGAACTCATGATTGAGTTGAAATGTGAAGGGATTAGAGAGGGTTTTTGCAATAAAACTAATATTGCAGTAGTTTAGGAGAGAATCAGCTTTATCATCCACTTCAATATGAAGTTGAAGTTTTTTTTATCTCAATCCTTCATGTAGGCACTGAAGGATCATCTAATGGCCACCTCAATTTTGGTCAAAGAGGTGGGTTAGGTGTCTTAATGTAGAAGAATACACTTCAATTTTCAAACAAATTGGGAAAATTCCACTAATTTCTTAATTTCCAAATTTTGTTTTAATTAATTCAAAAAATAATTAAATTAAAATCAAACTTCAATTTCTGAAATTGAATTTATTAAACTAAAAATTAATTTGATTTTAATTAATTAAATAATAATTTCATATCAAAATATTAAACTAATCAATTGCCCAACTTTGAACATGAATCCTATTCTTCTAATCAATATTTAAATCGATATTAAAATATTATAAACTATCCAATTTCGTTTAATTTTGATAAATTAAACGGTAATTATATCGAATTTAATTAGACAAACCCTAATTACAATTTGAACACTTCAAATTGAAAACCCTAAATTTAATTTTGAATATTTCAAATTGAAATCATTTTAAATTAACTCAATTTACTAATCCAAGGTATTCATGTTTTATGAGCTAGTAGAGGGACCTTATGAATCTACAGATCATGAGCTCCAACGATTTGAGATTAATTAGCTAAACTTTTCAGACCGAATTAATCAATATTCGTTAACTACTGAGTCACACCACTATAACTCGATAGTTACACTCTCCTCACTGTAGATATATTTGTGTCCACTTGATTTAACCATAATTAGTAAGTTGACCCTTCACAGGCTGTTCGTTATAACGGCTGGGTCAAATGTTGTTTTGCCCCCGAAATTACATCTTGCTCCTTAGTTCCTCTGATCCTCTAATGAACAATTGATTTATAATCTAATCACTAAACCGAATCCCTCTTGGGTCAATGAGATGGTGGGGCCCCTTATTCAAGACTTTGATTCAATACTTAAGAAAATAACCTTTCTTCTATCCCCAAATCAGGTAGGTGTGAGTTCCATCTTGCACCTTATGTCCCCAACTATCTATCCGGTCTTACCCCTGTAACGGGAGGCTTATTAAGTCGGCGCTGTTGAGCCAACCCTCACCTATGCAAATCTAAGGATAATCCCAATTAAACAGGATTACGTAGTTAGCTTAGAATTAAGATCGAGTTACCTAGGTCATCTAAGCGAAATAGTTAGTCTTAAACAGTAAACAACGTTATAAACTAAGAGTGACTTATTTCTTGGTTTGATCTTGTGCAAACTCATTGCATAGGACGTCCCACTCCTCGTGTCAATACATGAACGAATCAGGATTACTTTGTTTATAGCACCTTCCAACAAATTGTAACAACTACATAGTGGGCCGCATCCAATATTGTTACCAGACTAAGGCTATTTGCTTGCTTGAACTTGACTATTTGCTTGAACTTGATATAATAGTCATGGATCTTAGTTCATTGAATTTGATCCATCTTTATGTCTATTTGCTTCAACTTGAACGAATCAGGATTACTTTATTCGTATACGATAGACCTTTTTGGCTATTTGCTTGAACTTGATCCATCTTTATTTCTCCACATAAAGTTCAAGTACTCATATAATAGTCATGGATCTTAGTTCATTGAATTTAGTCTTTACAAGTGAAATCTACATATTTAACAACAGCCTCATTGAATAAATGTCAAATAACATCTTTATTGAAAAATAAAAAATGTTTAGCTTTACAAACTACGAGTTTTATGACATAAAACCCAATAAGTTTTTGGTGTCGTTTTCAGGGATTCTAGCAACGTAGCTAACCGGAATTTGGATATTGTGTATTTTTGCAAAAACTTTCAATGGAATGTGTATTATAAGTTAAGCTCGAACTTGTAAACATTTTATGAGTGGAGAGAACACTTCTGAACTCAAATACAACCCCGAGATTGAAAAGACTTTTAGACGTAGAAATAGATCAAATCAACATTGAAAGTTAAGGCAATGATAAATGGAAAATGACCAAAATAACCAAAATTTGGCTCAACAGCTAGCTAGTATTGCAGTAAATCCAATCCTCATGGTGAATAACAGCATGCGTCCAATGCCTGAATATGCATATCATTAGTGTTGTATGATTTTTCGCCTGGGATCATTTATCTAACGCCTGACGCGGTCAGGTTTGAAATGAAATTTGTCATGTTACAGATGTTATAGACGTTACAAACTGCAAGATAGTATGGCGGAGCCCGTAGCAAAGATCTTGGAACTTGTTTGTTTTTTAAACTTGTAACTTGTAATTCATTCGTGATTCTTAGAATCACACCCGAAGCAATTAGATTGTCCTATTTTCATATTCACTCTGAGATGATGCCAAGTAATGGGCAAGCTCCTTGGAGTCGAGCAAAATAACAACATAGGACAAACTAGTAGCGAAGTTCATGAAAAAAAATACTTTCCTCCCATAGTCAACGTAAGGAGGCATCTGAAGATTATGAACTTTGAGGAAGGAGAATCTGAAACACTCAGTAACGCATGTGAGAGGTTCAAAGGGTTGGTAAAAAATAGTCCTAACCATGGGTTGCCTCTAACGATTCAGATTAAGACCTTCTATAGAGGATTGAATAGACCATCTTAGATGGCAGCAGATGCAGTTACTACAGGCGACATTATTGACAAATCTTACAACAAGGCCAAGGAAATTTTGGATTGCCAAACACAACATAGAGTGGGTTGATAATGCTAATGACTCCAGTAAAGACAATAGAAGGTGACAACAGAATGTGATCGATACCAATGCAGTAGCTACTCTTTCAGCACAAGTGGCCACAATGACAAACTTGCTGAAAAATTTATTTATGACTAATGCAGCCCAGACATAATGTGTGCAAAAAATCGACGCATTCGAACAACCCATGATAAGTTGTATGGGTTGCAGAGAGGCGCATACCTATAATGATTGCCCCCAAAATCCGCAATCAATTTGTTTTGTAAATAATAATTCATTCTCGAATAGATATAACCCTAGATGGCAAAACCATCCGAAATTTTCTTGAGGAGGTCACCAACAGGATCAACACCATTTTGGAATGCATCAGCAATATAGGTAAGGGTCGCCGCCTGGATTCCCGCCCATCCAATAATAGCCACAACATCAATTTTTTAACAGAGGGGGTAATGTGTCGAGTTCATATTCTCTGCTTGAAAACTTGTTAAAAGAATATATAGCCTAGAACGATGCATTGTTGAAAAGTCAAGCGTCATCGATCAGAAATCTAGAGATGCAAGTTGGGCAAATTGCTAACGAGCTGAAGAGCCGACCACATGAATCATTGCCTAGTAATACTGAAGCACTAGGAAACAATAATGGAAAGGAGCTAGTAGAAGAGAAGAGAGACCCTAAGAAAAGATTATCATCCTTCAACGCTTGAAGACAGACTTTAAGAAACTACAACATTTGAGAGAGTTCAACTAGAAAGAGCATCTGGCTTTGATAGTCATTCTCAATGGAGTACATCCAATGCAGGGGTACCTGAGGTGCAAGTGAATGCACCATTCCCTTGTCACCTGTAGAAAAAGAATGACGAAAATCAATTTAAACGCTTCCTTGAGGTTCTTAAGAAATTACACGTCAATATCCCTCCCATTGAAGTGTTATAACAAATGTCTAGTTATATGAAGTTTTTTTTTAAGGATATCTTGTCGAAGAAACGAAAGATCAACGAGCTTGAATCCATGGCATTAATGCATGAGTGTAACACATTGATCAATAGAAAAATTCCTGAAAAATAAAGAGACCAGACAATTTCACGGTCTCATGTTCAATAGGAGGAATAGATGTGAGCTATGCACTATGTGATTTGGGAGTTGATAACGGGAAGAAATGCACGTTATGGTAGTGTTAAGTTCTTAAACAATGCTGCCTTGCGCTGATAAAATATGTTAAATTGCGTCCAAAAGCATTAAGTTTACAACATTGTAGTTACATGCGTTCATCGCATAGAAACAGTTGATTTTTGTATTTTTATGCAGAATATGCGTTGACGCAAGTTGGAAAGAGTGATCATAGGAAATCATTAGTCGAGCACAGCATTACCGTAAGGCTTTGCGGTGATTTGTGTTCGCAAACATTTGCTCAAGTAGGATTGTTGCATAGAGTCGACACAACTTGGTGGACGCATCTGGGTGAAAGGCATAATTAATCACGATGGGACAGAAAGCTGATGATGGTCGAATCCGAATTAAGCTGACAGTCGCAAACGATAACAAGTACATTCAGCTTTTCAGTGACAAATATTCGGTGTATCATTCAGAAAACTAAAGCCATCCCATCTGTGTAATCATAAGAGAGAAGTCGTCTTCACCCCATAGCTCTATAAATACCAGAGACATCCTTCAGAAAAGGGGTTCCACCAGTTAATGAATTCACATGTTCACCAGTTTAGGAGCTTTAGTCGTGTTCATAGTTTTCTTTTATTTTTAAGGTGGAGCAAGGGAAGAGTAGAGGTGCCGGAAGATCACTCAGGGCAACTCGAGAGAGAACCCAGAGGCGTAAAAGCAGAGAGCGGGTCGAATCTCGCGAGAGCGAGATTATCTTTTGAACACGAGTAGAAAGACAGTGTAAAGCCTGGGCAGCAAGAGATTGTTACCAGGCTCTTTATTCTATTCTTGCATTGTTATTTTGTACTTCATCTTTATATTTATACAATGGAAGTTCTTATTCTACATCTGTTCACTCTCTTAGCACGCATGAGTAGCTAAACTTGTCGAATAGGTTGAGAAGAACTAAGCTAACATGACCTAGGATGTTCATTGCTTGCGATTATCTTATGTTATGCTATGCCAAACATCCCTTTAGAGCTACTCGAGAGAGAGTCTAAAGAAAAAACCTAAGAATTGAGAGAGCTAGGTTAGAATCTAGACTCGAGAGAGCAAGATTAGAACTGCATAAACAAGAGATAGGGACTTAGAGATCAGCTCTGTTTACGAACCTGGATCGCATGAATGAAATCTTTTATCATGGTTTAAATCCTGCTTCGCAGACCGCTGCCAATGTGGTAGCCACTGGTGGTCTGCTTGACAAAACATATGACGAGCCTAAGAACATCTTGGATCGCATCTCTAAGAACCACGAGGATTGGAGAGAGAGTGATCAGAGACTGAGAATCAAGGATAACGACGCAAGTAATGGTGCTATTACTTCACTATAGAATCCGATGACTGCAATGATGAACTTAATTCAAGGAATTGCGATCAGTAGCCCAACATCGCAAAATGGGCAAATCAATGCAATTAGCCAAAACATCGCAAGGTTTGTGACTTGCGGTAATGGACATGCAATGGACGAATGCCCACATAATCCACAGTCTATTTACTTTGTGAAAAATAATCCATTTTCGAATACCTACAGTCTAGGGTGGAGAAACCACCCCAATTTTACATGGAAAAATCAACAGCAGAATTTCCAACCTGTGGCACAGAAAGAAGGGCCACCTGGATTCTTCCCGCGCAATAACTGTCAAAAAAGCAATCAAGCCAGTAGCTCGCAACCACTGCAATCCTCCTCCCTGGAAAGCCTATTGAAGCAATATATAGAGAAAAATGAAATTGTGCTTCAAAGTCAGGCTACATCCATCCGCATTCTAGAATTACAGATGGGCTAGATTGTAAGTAAGCTAAAGAACAGACCGCAAGGGGGTCTGCCGAGTTCAACGGAATCCCACGCAACCCGGAGGGATCAGGTAAAGAGCAATGTCAGGTTGTGACATTGTTGAGTGGAAAAACTATGGAAGGAGAAAGAAAGAAGCCGAGCCGGACTGCTCCCATTGCGTTGGAACTTGAAATTTCGGTGGCCCAAGAAGAAGAAGGAGAAAAAGAAGTAATAGAGCCAGAAGTTGCGTCCACCTCAAAACCAATAGAGAATGGGACCGTGAGAGTGCAGCTACCACCTTTCCCGTAGATATTGAGAAAGAAAAAGAACGAAGAGGCACAGTACCAATGCTTTTTGAATATGTTAAAACAATTACATATTAACATTTCATTCAGTGAAGCGATTGAGAAAATGCCTGCTACGCAAAGTTTCTGAAGAATATGGTAACCAAGAAGAGGGGAGCTGGTAAGTTTGCCATGGTGGCATTAACACAGAGTTCGAAATCAATCATTCCACTAAAGATGAGCGATCTTGGGAGCTTTACTATACCTTGCTCCATAGGATGACTATACATTAGGCAAGCCTTTGTAACCTTGGAGCCAACCAGCATCAATTTGATGCCTCTGTCGATCTTTAAGCAGCTGAATGTGGGGTAACTTGTGCCCACGACCGTGACTCTCCAACTTGCAGGTAGATCTCTGGTGCATCTACGAGGGGAGAAGGTGGTGGACGTGCTGATCACCATCGACATAATTTATCCTACCAGCCGACTTCATCATCTTGGATTACGAGGCCAACAAGATGTGCCCATCATCTTGGGGTGACCATTTTTATCAACAGGTCGTGCCCAGATTGATGTGCATAAAGAGGAGATCACTTTGAGCATCAATGGACAGAAGCTCAAGTTCAACATAATCCATGCCATGAAGTTTCCTGACGAAGTAGACTTGCATGACTCAGATGACGACCAGAATTTGATTGAAGAAGAAAAGTTTGACGAAGAGAATGAAGAAGAGGATACAAGTGTAACAATTGCTGCCTATAATGCGATAATTACAAAAACAAGAAAGGAAGAAAAGATGATCACAAACTAAGACGAAGAGCAATAGAAAAACAAGAAAGAAAAACAATGCAACCGTCCCTAGTAGAACCACCAACATTGGAATTAAAGACCCTGCCGAATCATTTAAAGTACGTGTTTTTGGGGTAGAACGAGAAGCTCCCAGTAATTATTTCCTCCGAACTCATGAAGACCAGAAGAATGCATTGATGAGCATTCTGGGGAAACATGTGCAAGCAATTAGTTGGATGTTCTCGCCGACATTTGAGGAATCAGCCCAGTGTACTGTATGCACCGAATTCGTCTTGAAGAAAACCACAAAGCAATGATCGAACATCAGCGCAGACTCAATCCTTCGATGAAAGAGGTCGTTAAAAAGGAGATCTTGAATGGTTAGATGCGGGCATTATTTTATCCTATAGCAGATAGCACGTGGGGTCAGCCCGTGCAGTTGTGTGCCTAAAAAGGGTGCATGACGGTAGTCCGAACAAAAACAATGAGTGAATCCGCAAAGAACTGTCCCACTGGGTGGCGCATTTGCATGGACTACCGCAAGCTGAATGCGGCCACAAAGAAAGATCATTTCCCTCTACCGTTCATTGATCAAATACTAGACCATCTAGCCGGAAATGACTTGTACTGCTTTCTGGATGACTATGCCGGTTATAACCAGATTATGATTGCTCCAGAAGACCAGGACAAGACCACATTCATCTGCCCATATGGGACCTTTGCTTTTCTCCGCATAACATTTGGCCTCTGCAATGTGCCAAGCACGTTCCAAAGGTGCATGATGGCCATTTTTTCAGACTATGTTGAGGACTCTGTTGAAATCTTCATGGATGACTTCTCTGTCTATGGGCACACCTATGAAGTCTGTCTAGCCAACCTGGAGAAGATACTGAAAAGATGCGAAGAGACGAATCTAGTTCTTAACTAAGAAAAATTCCATTTCATGGTTAAAGAGGCATCGTGTTGGGGTACAAGGTTGCCCAGGATGGGTTGGAGGTGGATAAAGTAAAAATAGAAGCAATTGAAAAACTTCCACCTCCAACAAGTGTGAAGACTGTACGAAGTTTCTTAGGGCACGCTGGATTCTATAGACGCTTTGTCAAAGACTTTTCGAAAATAGCACGACCACTGAGTGCATTGTTGGAGGCTGACAGAAAATTTGATTTTGACGACAATTGCCTCAACGCATTCAGAATGTTAAAGAATGCATTGATTACCGCACCCGTGTTAATTGCACTTGACTGGACACTTCCTTTTGAATTAATGTGCAATGCAAATGGGTATGTGATGGGAGCAGCTTTGGCACAAAAGAGAAAAACATTCTTACATCTAATCGTATATGCGAGTAAGACATTAAATCCTGCTCAGACCAATTACACAACCACAGAGAAAAAGCTACTTGCGGTAATTTTTGCTTTGGAAAAATTTCGAGCATATCTACTGGGGATGAAGGTACTAATCCATACTGATCATTCGACGATAAAGTACTTAATGACAAAGAAGGATGCAAAGCCAAGGTTGATCAGATGGGTTCTCCTCCTTCAAGAATTTGACACAGAAATAATTGATCGAAAGAGACAGAGAACCAAGTTGCAGATCACTTGTCTAAATTGGAAAACCTTGATGTTGATCGCAATGAGTCAGAGGTGAGTGCAATGTTCCCAGATAAGTAGTTGTTCCATATTGAAGAATTGCCTTGGTATGCTGACATAGTTAACTATCTGGTTTTCGAACAATTTCCTGAAGATTATACCTACCACCAACAGAGGAAGCTCAAACATGAATGCAAATATTATTATTGAGATGAGCCGAATCTGTACAAAATGGGGGTAGACTAGATTCTGCGACTATGCGTACCAAATGCTGCTCAACAACGGCTGCTCAACAACGCATATTATCGCAATGCCATGACTCACCATATGGTGGGCACTTTGGAGGACAGTGCACCACAGCTAAGGTTTTACAGAGTGGATTCTTTTGGCTAACATTGTTTAAAGATGCAGCGGACTACGTCATGAAGTGTGATTAGTGCCAGCGCACAAGCAACATTTCATGGAAACATGCAATGCCAATGAACATCATCTTGGAGCTTGAGTTGTTCGACGTATGAGGTATCGACTTCATGGGACCATTATCTCCCTCGAATGGTAAAAATTATATCTTATTAACCGTCGACTATGTATCCAAGTGGGTAGAGGCAGTGGCATGTGCCATAAGCGATACAGCGGTAGTCTTTCAATTCTTGAAGAAAAACATTTTCACTCGTTTTGGCACTCCACGTGCCATAATCAGTGATGAAGGATCCCACTTTATCAATCATACTGTCAAGGAGCTGCTGTGCAAATATAACATTCTCCACAAAATGGCCACCGCATACCACCCGCAGATGAATGGTCAAGCTGAGGTGTCCATCGAGAAATCAAGCTGATACTTGAGAAGGTAGTAAGGCCTTCGCGGAAGGATTGGTAACAAAGCTCGATGATGCGTTGTGGGCATACCGGACTGCATTTAAAACACCCATAGGTATGTCCTCGTAAGCGTGTGTATTTGGTAAAGCACGTCATTTGCCTCTGAAGCTAGAATACAAGGCATTGTGGGTGGTGAAGAAACTAAATTTTGATTTAAAGAAAGTAGGAGAAGCGCAAAAAATTCAATTGGTTGAGATAGAAGAATGGAGGATTAACACATATGAGAATGCAAATATTTACAAGGAGTGCACCAAGCGCTGCCACGACAAACACATATGCGGTAAGAACCTCCAAGTCGGGTAGAGGGTCTTACTATTCAACTCACGACTATGGCTTTTCCCCAGGAAACTAAAGTCACGTTGGTCCGGACCATTCAAAGTTAGATAGGTATTTTCGCATGGCGCAGTTGAATTATCAAATGATGACGGAAATAACATATTCAAAGTTAATGGGCAGTGAGTAAAAGCGTATCACGACGAAGGCTGGCATCGCCAAGTCGACTCCGTGGGATTGAGAAACTTTGAATAAAGAAGAAAGTAGGTAGTCTCTGCGCTATCAGACGATCAAAATTCATCAAGGATGCAAGTTTTGGGAATCATGGAATCTTTAATTTTTCTCTACTACTCAGAATTTTCACTTCATTATATCTTTTCAGTCTTTATCTATTCTTACTCTTATTCTAAAAAAAAAAAAAGACGTTTATTTTGTTTAAATCTTATTTGACCCTCTCTCTGTTTTTCTTGCAACGATTGAGGCGTTGGATTGTGGAGGTGTTACACGAAGAAGCAACTTATCTCATTTCATCACCACAATCTAAAGAAGATAGATCGCTGCAGAGAAGGATGCATCAATACACAATGCGGGCGACATCATAAATTTAGGGGTTGTATTCTTCATTCACTTTTTTCAAATTTTGCACTATCGCGTCGCATTTTAGTTTTAAGAGTTTTATCACCACATCCTCTTTGATTACCGTAATCATTTGACATTGATAAATTTAGTAGTTTGTTGCATGCTGTCTCTTTGCCAATTATGATTTCAATGATGAGACATATGCTTCTATTTTTTTCGTATATACTAAAGTCAACTTAATCTTAGAAATGTCACCTCATGAAATATTTCTAGAAGTTTGAAGACTGCTAGCTTTCTTTCAAACTCTCTTTACGAAGTTCTCCAAGAACATCGCATGACTTCTTTCAATCTTGGATCAGTGCAAGGTCAGAAAAAAATAACAACGTCAAAAAATATGCAAGGATAAAATCATTTAACACCCTGGTGGAAAAGTTTTTTTTTTTAAATAAATCATGCGATGTTCCGGAATTTAGTAAAGTGCTTTTGAAGGTTAAACTTGTGGTCCCTAGGTCTTAGAAATATTCTAAGAAGAGACTTGAATAAAACTTAAGGAAATTTTGGTGTATAAGAGCTGAATGAAGTATCTGTGAGAAATCTAGGAAAAAAAATTACAGTCGACTTGCTAAAGGAAATCTTTAGCTTATGCTTGAGGACAAGCATTGTTTAAATTTGGGGGTGTGATAACGAGCAGAAATGCACGTTATCGTAGTGCTAAGTTCTTAAACAAAGCTGGCTTGTGCTGATCATATATGTTAAATTGCGTCCAAAAGCATTAAATTTGAAACATTACGGTCCCATGTGTTCATCGCATAAAAACAGTTGATTTTTGTATTTTTATGTAGAATATGCGTTGACGCAAGGCAGAAAGAACGATCACAGAAAATCATTGATCGAGCACAGCATTACCACAAGGCTTTGCGGTGATTTGTGTTCGCAAACATCTGCTCAAGAAGAATTTTCGCATAGAGTTGGCATAACTTGGTGGGCGCATCTGGGTGAAAGGCATAATTAATTACAATGGGACAGAAAGCTGATGGCGGTCGAATCCGAAGTAAGCTGACAGCCGCTAACGATAACAAGTATATTCAGCTTTTCGGTGACAAATATTCGGCGCATCAGTCAAGGAATTAAAGCCATCCCATTTGTGAATCATAAGAGAGAAGCAATCTTCACCCTGAAGCTCTATAAATACCAGAGGCATCCTTCAGAAAAGGGGTTCCACCAGTTAACGAATTCACCTATTCATCGATTTAGGTGCTTTAGTCATGTTCATAGTTTTATTTTATTTTTAAGGCAGAGCAAGGAAAGAGTATAGGCACTGGAAGACCGCTCAGGGCAACTTGAGAGAGAACCTGGAGGCGTAAAAGCAAAGAGCGGGCTGACTCTCGTGAGAGCGAGATTATCTTTTGAACACGAGTAGAAATACAGTGTAAAAGCCTGGGCAGTAAGAGATTGCTACCTGGCTCTTTATTCTATTCTTGCATTGTTATTTTGTACTTCATCTTTATATTTATACAATGGAAGTTCTTATTCTACATCTGTTCACTCTCTTAGCATGCATGAGTAGTTAAACTTGTCGAATGGGTTGAGAAGAACAAAGCTAACATGACCTAGGATGTTCATTGCTTGCAATTATCTTGTGTTATACTGTGCCAAACATCCCTTTAGTACTACTCGAGAGAGAGTCTAAAGAAAGAACCTAAGACTTGAGAAAGCTTGGTTAGAATCTAGACTCGAGAGAGCAAGATTAGAACTGCATAAACAAGAGATAGGGACTTAGAGATAATCTCTGTTTGCCAACCTGCATCGCATGCATCTTAGACATAGGAATGATATTATGTGGTCGCCTTATTTGTGTGTGTGTCATTTTGTCAACGCATAAATAAGAATAGTGGTTTATGTGTAGGTCCTATAGACTTATCGCATATATCGCATGCGTTCTAGCCTTAGAAGCCATGGCATTCGCACCAAGAGGTGGTTTACTATTGTATGCATGTTACATGATTGCATAGCATGAACGCATCCTAGGAAGTGTTAGCTGAAAATTTTCTCAACTTGTTCACCGCATACTCATCGTATCTTCCGTTTTATCAACTTTTTTCAAACTCCATCGTATTTATTTTCATTACCGCAATCAACAATCAAACCAACACTTATTTGAGTTACCGGCTACCGCAAAGTTTTCCTAAAAATTACCACTGCAACATATTTTTCCAAGTTCCTGAGTTCGACACTGGACTTACCAGGAAACTCGGTGGGGTTTGCACTTGGATTCCGCTGAGAAAACTTGAGTGCTCAACGCATTTTCATCATTGCATTTCATCCACAATTCCACATCATAAAATAACGCATCAAGAGCCAGTATCAACCTGATGCCCCTCTCAATTTTCAAGAAACTCGGAATTGGTGAAGCCACGCCAACCACGAAAACACTTCAACTCACTGACAGATCAATCGCATACCCAGAAGAAAAAATTAAAGATGTACTAGTAATAGTTAACAAGTTCATCTTTTCGGTAGACTTTATTATTTTGGAATATGAAGCTGATAAGGACGTCTCAATCATTCTTGGATGCCCATCTCTATCCACCGAAAAAGTCTTGATTGATGTGCACAAATGGGAACTAACTATTCGTGTGGATAACCAAGAAGTAAAATTTGATGTGCTAAATGTATTAAAGTTCCTAGAAGATGCAAAATCTTATGAACTCATTGAACCAACTCAACTACCTGAGGAAGAGGACCAAGAAGTGGACCAAGACTGTGAGGTCCATGCGTTGAGCAAGAGCACGAGAAAGTTCGAGACGCTATGTCTGGATGAGTAGCAGTCAAAACCAACGTTCTCATCTTTGGAGGAGTTGCCGACGCTTAAGCTTAAACCTCTTCAAGATCGTCTTGAATATTCTTTCCTTGGAAACAATAATACTTTACCAGTTATAATTTCAACTAAACTATCTCCTACTAACAAACATCATTTATTACAGATACTCGAGAAACATACACACGCGATCGGGTGGACGTTGGCTGATATCAGAGGGGCCAACCTATCTTACTATATGCACAAAATTAGATTGGAAGAAAGGAAAATGGAATCGATTTAACCTCAGTGCAGGCTCAATCCCATTATGAAGGAACTGATGAAGAAGAAATTACCAAATGGCTCGACACAGGGGTTATCTACCCCATTTGTTATAGCAACTAGGTAAGTTCAATGCAATGTGTGCCAAAGAAAGGTGGCACAACTATGGTGATTAACAACAACAATGAGTTAATTCTATCCAAATTCGTTACTAGATGGCACATTTGCATGGACTACAAAAATTTGAACTCGTCGACTAAGAAAGATCACTTTCCACTCCCCTTCATTGACCAAATGCTTGATCGATTGGCCGAGAAGGAGTTCTACTATTTTTTGGATGGCTATTTCGATTATAATTAAATCCTAATCACCCTAGAAGACCAGGAGAAAACTACTTTCACTTGTCCCTTTGGAACGTTTGCATTCTGATGCATGCCCTTTGGGCTCTGCAATGCACCATGGACATTTTAAAGATACATGATGGATATTTTTTCTGATTTTCTAGAACAATCTATTGAAGTTTTCATGGATGATTTTTCAGTCTTTAGAGATTCTTATCTAACCTTCTTCAACAACCTTTCAGCCGTCCTTGCTAGATGCGAGGAGGCAAACTTGGTACTCAATTGGGAAAAATGTCACTTTATGGTGACAGAAGGTATTGTGCTTGGGCACAAGGTTTCTAAAGTAGGTTTGGAAGTGGATGAAGCAAAGATTTATGTGATTGCAAAATTACCCGCATCTGCGAACGTTAAGGCTCTAAGAAGCTTTTTAGGCCATGCAGGTTTCTATAGAAGGTCTGTCAAAGGTTTTTCCCAAATTGCGTGTCCACTAAGCTCGTTATTGGAATTGAATAGCTCCTATGTATTCGATGAAGACTACCAACAAGCATTTGAGAATTTAAGGTACGTGTTAACTGTTGGGTTTTATGTCCTAAAACTCATGGTTTGTAAACAATAAAACTTATTCTAAAAATTCAATAAGTTGTTATTGAATATATAAAATGTTTATTTTGTTTTAGAAATAAATCCAATAAACTAAAAGATCCATGACTATTATATGAATACTTGAACTTTATGTGGAGACATAAAAGTGGATCAGGTTTGAGTAAATAGTCAAAATGATCTATAGTATATGAATAAGGTTGGATGCCTTATTCTGGTAACACTATTGGATGTGGCCCACTCTGTAGTTGCTACAAGGAGTTGTAAAGTGCTACAGACGATATGATCCTAACTCATACATGTTATGACATGAGGAGTGGGGGCATCCTGTGCAATGAGTTTGAAAAAGATCAGAACACGAAATCAGTCACTCTTACTTTATAACGTTGTTTTCTGTTTAAGACTGACTATTTCAAAGCGAGGACCTAGGTAACTTGACCTTAATCCTGAGCTAACTATGAACTCCTGTTTATTCGGGATTATCCTTAGATTTGCATAGGTGAGAGTTGGCTCAGCAACGCTAGCTCAATAAACCTCCATTTCAGAGGTAAAAACGGGTAGATAGCTAGGGACAAAGAGTGCAAGATGGAATTCACTCCTACCCACTTTTAGGGATAGTTGAGAGGTTATTCCCTTAAGTGTTAACTCCGGGTCTTAAACAAGAGGCCCCACCCTCTCATTGGCCCGAGAGGTACTCGGTTTGTTGATCGGATCACAAAACAATTATTCATTAGAAGATCAGTAGGACTTAAGGAACAAGAGGTAATCTCGGGGGTAAAACAAATATTTGACCCAGTCGTTATTATGAACAACCTGTGAAGGGTCGACTTACTAATTATGGTTAATTAATTTATGAAATTAATTAAAATTAAAATAGATTTTATAAAATCATTTTTTATTTTATGATAAAATTGAAAAAGTGAAAACCAAAAACACAAAAATGGAAAAAGTTGTTTTTCCATTATCCATTCCTTGGTTGCTCACTCAAATGACATTCACTTTGCCTTGTCTTCTCCAAGCATGAGCTGCAACTCATGCAACTATTTTCTTTGCATATTGATCTGCAATATAATGAAGATATTGGAGTAAAAATCGGACATGCAATCTATAGAGAATTAGAGAGAAAATTCGGTTTGAAGAAAGACTTCTTCAACAAGATTACTGCAATGAGTATTTCTCTTTCATGCCTTGATTTAAGCTTGTTTTGAGTCTCACAACTCAATCTAGAGCACCAAGAGAATATTGGGGAAGATCTTGAGGTGGTCTGCAACAAGATTTGGAAAAGATAATAGCTGAAGAAGAAGCTTTGAAGAAGTTCTACAAGAGGTATGTCTTGAAACTCACTTGTTTTTCTGCAAGAGCATGCTTTATATTTTGCCAAAATTAGTGAATTTGGGTACTTAGATGATCCTTGTGCTTCCATTGTTGCTTATACAATCTTACACCTCGTGGTTGCAATGGAAACAGATTCCCTTTGCAGCATTGATCTTCTTGGCCTTCTAGGTAGCAACTAGTGGGTTAGCTTTCCCCTTTTCACCTTTCTTTTTTTTCCACTTTTTGGTTGCGAAAAAAGAAGGCACAGGCTTAGTTCCAGAGGACGATCCTCTATAGAACTACTTTGAGAATAATGCAACATTTTCCTTTCCCTGTTGTTCCTTGCTTTTCATCAAGGACTGAAAATTCTGAAGCTCATTGAGCAAGGTGGTCAGGTTATAGTCACTTCTATTCATAACAGCATTGCTACGAAACCGAAGGAAGCTTTCACATAAAGATTCTGAGATGAAGCTAATCTGACTTTCTTCATCAATAACAGACCCATTCATCTCTTCCATATTGAAGTGGACCATCATGTTGAGAACGTGTTCTCTAATAGATGCCCTTTTTTGTATACGGACATTGAAGATGTGTTTTAGAGCTTCGTGGCTGAGTTGTGTGAATGCTTGTCCGAAAATCCCCCGTAGGGACTCCATGATCTGACGAACAGTGATCATTGGCTCATGCTTCTTGGCCAAGACGTTTGAATGGCTTGCCCAGATATACGTTTGGGCCTTCTTGTTTGCTCATGTCCAATACTCGTATGCTTCTTGAATATTTCGAGCAGCATTTGAAGCAGGAATAGGACAATCCTTCATAAGGACAAAATGGAGGTCATTGATGATTAAAATCGTGTTGTATTTATTTTTCCAAGTTGTATAATTTTCGTCCGTAAGTTTGTCAACGATGAGAAAATTAAGTGTCGCGGGAGTCATAATTAATGAATTGTTGAAACCATACAAATTATTTATATTAGTAACCTATGCATTAGCCCATTTGAAAAAACCAATCAAATTTAGCAAAATAAGCTAATGCACCCTAAGTGACATCTATTTTGCAATGATGTTTCAGTGAGACAAGATAAAAGCCATCGTAGGGTGATCAGGTGCCCCTTCACTGAAATGAGACTATCTCAACGAATAGACAGAACAACTCTTTGTTACTACAATTATCAGTCATAATTCTTCGGTCCAGAAATTGTTTAACTCGCTTAAAATTTCTTGTAAGTATAACCCCTCATTTTAGATTCTAGAGTTCCGCCACAATGAGTCAGTCGAAGGGAAAAATCAATTGGGGCAAAAACTAAAGTATTCGTATCCATTTATGGAGTTTGAGGTAAAGAATCATGCATATTGTTGGGAATGGCCTAAACTCGCAGTTCATAAATGTTGTTAACATATTCTATTTATCAATAAAATGTTGTTGACTTCTTTATTGATATTGCATCCTTCTATGAAAATCCAATAAACGAATCCATGACTATACCATGAATACTTTAACTTTATGTGGTGACATAAAAATGGATTAAGTTTTAGTATGTAACCTAAATGGTCTATAAGTATACGGATGAGATTGGGTACCTCATCTTGGTGACACTATTGGATGCGGCCCATTTTGTATATTGATACAAATGATGTGATCCAAAACTCATTCATGTAGAGACATGTGAGTGGGGGCATTCTATGCAATGAGTTTGCATAAGATTGTATCTCGAAATAGCCACTTTTCTTTATAACAACCGTTTACTATTAAAACTGATTATCTCAAACTCAATGACCTAGGGTAGTTTGATCTTAATCCTGAACTAACTATGAACTCCTGTTTATTTGGGATTATCCTTTGATCTGTATAGGTGAGAGTAGTCCAACCACACTGCTCAATAAGCCTCCCATTTTAGGGATAAGACTAGATAGATAGCTGAGGACATAGCCTTGAGATATAGAATTCACTCCTACCTAATTTAGGGTTAGCAGATGGGTTTTTCTTTTAAGCACTGATGTCTTGTCTTGGAAGAGAGGGTTATGATTTATAAGTTGGACTATAAATCAATTATTTAGTGGAGGATCAGTGGGATCTTAAGGAGCAAGATGTATTTACAAGGGTAAAACGGTAATCTTTGACCCAGCTGTAAATACGAACGACTTGTGAAGGATTGACTTACCGATTATGGTTAAAATGGACAAAAATATATCTATAGTGAGGAGAGTGCAACTATCGAGCTATAGTGGAATGTCTTGGTAGTTAACGAATAGTGATTAATTCAGTTTAAAGAGTTTAACCAATTAATTACAGTTTAACCAATTAATTACAAGTCGTTAGAGCTCATGATCTGTAGGTCCATAAGGTCCCTCCACTAGCTCGTAATTTAGATTAATAAATTGAATAATCTTGATAAGATTTGAAATTAGGGTTTAGAATTTGAAATGTTCAAATTCAATTAGGGTTTCTATTTATTGTATTCGATACAATTAAAAAGTTTAAGTTTATCGAAACTAAACGAAATTAGAGAAACGATTAATGTTTAAATATGATTTAAATATTAATTATATTAAATTAATTTCATTTTGATGGAATTAGTATTTTATTAATTTAATATTAGATATTAAATTAATTATTTTTAATTAAAAGGTTTAATTATTTAGTTTTATTTAAAAATTAATCATTTGAATTAATTTTATAAAACTAATAAATAAAATTAAATAAGTTTAATTTAAAAAATATGATTTTGGAAATCATTTTTTGGAAAACCTTTTGAAAAAAAAAAATTCAAAGTGGTGTTAGAAATCTCCACTATGAATTCAACTTCCTTATTCACTTCTCCATTTTCTCCATCAAGTAGGAGTTGTCCTTCATGCAAACCATAAATTTGTATGGTGAAAGCTCTATAAATTAAAGTGCTGAAATGAATTATGATTCATGCTTACTAAGAACTTCAATAGAAACTCTGCAGAAATTATCAAACCCTTTTCATATCTTATATACTTCCAGCTCAATTTAGTGTTTCCACTGTTGGAATTGGTGTCCTAATTCTCCTGGAGTCTCGTTGTTTGTAATTATACACATTGTTATAAAATAACAATTATTTCATTCTGGCATTTACTCATATCCAATAAACAAAGCTTCATGGTTATCATATGCAAACTTAAGCATGTATATGAGATATACAAGTGGATCATGCCTTAAGTAATAACTTAAATAGGTTTGTAGTATAAGGATTAAGGAGGGATTCCTGATCCTGGTGACACTACGGATACGGCCTGCTTTGTAGAGGTTTGCATGTGTTGTAAACTACTACAGATGGTAGATCCTGACCATTCATGTGGAGACATACGAGTGGGAGTGTTCTATACAAAGAGTTTGTATAAGACCGGACCACGAGATGATTCATCTCTGTATATAACGTCATTGATACTAGAGACTTACATCTGATCTAAATGACCATAGGTGACATGACCTCAATCCTAAGTGTTTTGAGAAATCCTGTCTTTCAGGGCGATCCTTTGATTAGGGACTTGCCTGATTTGGGAGTTGGAAACTCAGTTACATAAGACGGAATTCACTCCTTCCCTAAAGCAGAGGTAAGTAGATAGATTGCTCCCTTAAGGGCTGATTCCAGGGCTTGAACATAGTGGCCATAGCTTCTCTTTGGAAGAGAGGACTCAGTCATAGTAGGACTATGACTTATGTTCATTAGAGGAATCAGTGGTACTTAAGAAGTTAGATGTAACTACAAGGGCATAACAATTATTGGCCAAGCTGTACTTACGAGCGATCTGTGAAGGATTATCATTCTGTATAAGACAACCTTTCCGTGAGAACTTTCCAAGGGGATCTTATGGACCTATGGCTCGAAGCTCCAACGGTACGTGAATAGTTGACTAAACTCTTTAGCCACGAGATCCACCATCCGTTAACTGTCAATGATTCCACTAAAGACCAACAGCTGAACTCTTCTTACCACAGATATATTTTTGTGTCCATCGGGTATAACCAATCATGAGTACGATGACCCTTCATAGATGCTCGTAAGTATAGCTGGGCCACTTTACCGTTTTGCCCCTGTAGTTACATCTAACTCCTTAAGTACCACTGATCTCTCTAATGAACAATAAAGCATAGTCCTACTATGTGTCCACACCTTTCAAGCCATGAGAACATCGTTCAAGCCCCGAGATCAGCCCTTAAGGGAGCAATCTATCTACTTACCTCTGCTTTGGGGAAAGAGTGAATTCCATATTGTGTAGCTAAGTTCCCAGCTCCCAAATCAGATGAATCTTCAAAGTGGTAGGTTTGAGTTAGCGATCAAGCCACTCGAACCCATACAAATCAAAGGACCGCCCTCAAAGGCAGGAGTTCCCAACTCACTCAGGATTGAGGTCATGTTACCTACGGTCATCCTAGTGAAGTGAATCTCTGTCATGAACGGCGTTATATAACAAGGCGTTAACACTTCATGGTCAGGTCTTATACAAACTCTTTGTATAGAACGCCCCCGCTCGCATGTCTCCACATGAATGAATAGGATCAGACCATCTATCGTAAGTCACAAAACTTGTAACTATTCTACAAAGTGGGCCGTATCCGTAGAGTTACCAAGATAAGGTTTCCCTCCTATATCCATATACTACAGACCATTTTGGTTATCACTTAAGACATGATCCATCTGTATGTCTCCACATACATGCTTAAGCTACATAACGAAAACTAGGGATTTTAGTTTATTGATTTGTGGTAAAGCAAATAAAACATCCAATGTTCAAAGAGAATAAATGAAGAAAATATCATATATTATACATCACAAGCGTTTTTTCAAAATTGTGTTTATAAACTACAGGATACGAGAGTTTAGAGCATTATCCCCAACAATCTCCCACTTGTCCTAAAGCGAGTGAGGTGTACATAGAACTAGTACAAAACAATAAACTAGGGCATTAAAGCCCAGTACAAAAATATCTCTCACTTGCCCTAGTCCAGTTGCGGACAGTCCCATAGACCCATGCTTTGAAGGTGACCCTCAAACACTATAGCCGTGAGAGCCTTCGTAAATGGGGCAACAATATAGTGCTCTGAAGTGATCTTCGTGACTATCATGTCCCCTCGATGCACTATCTCGCGGATTAGAATATACTTCCGCTCTATATGTTTGTCGCGCCTGTGACTTCTAGGCCCCTTCGAGTTCGCCAAAGCACCATTATTTTCCCAATAGAGGGTGATGGGCATAGACATATCTGGAAAAACTTCCATCTCTGTCAGGAACTTCCTATGCCAAACGACCTCTTTAGCAGCTTCACATGTCGCTACTTACACGGCCTCCATCGTGGAGTCGGCGATGCACCCCTGCTTAGTGCTTTGCCACACTACTGCTCCTTCGTTAAGAGTAAAAACTGACTTAAAGTTGACTTTCGAGAGTTCTTATCAGTCTGAAAGTCAGAATCCATGTATCCAGTAAGGATCAAATCCTTAGTTCCACACACGAGCATGTAGTTCCTCGTTCTTCGATTATACTTGAGGATGTTCTTAACTGTGGTCTAGTGACCCTAGCCTGGGTTAGACTGATACCTGCTGACTATTCCTACAGCATAGCAGATGTCTGGCCTAGTACAGAGCATCGCATACATCAAACTGCCAACGGAAGATGCATATGGGACCCGTCTCATCTTCTTAACCTCTTGAGGCATCTTAGGAAACATTTCCTTAGACAAAGTAACTTCATGCCTGAACGGCAGTAGACCCCTTTTGGAGTCCTCTATTGAGTACTTGAGCAACATATTGTCAATGTACAATGCTTGAGACAGCGCTAGCACTTTGTTCTTATGATCCCAAAAGATCTGTATACCCAGAACAAACTGAGCCTCTCCCAAATCTTTCATTTGGAATTGGGTTTCTAGCTAGTTCTTAACTGCAGTCAGTAGTCCTACATTATTTCCAATGAGTAGGATATCGTCTACATACAACACTAAGAAAACTACTGAACCGTTGACGATCTTCTTGTAGACACAAGGCTCATCAAGTTTTGGTCAAAGCCATACGATTTAATCGCAGTATCAAACCGAATATTCCAAGATCGAGACGCCTGTTTTAGTCTATAAATGGAATGATTCAGTTTGCAAACTTTTTTCTCTCGACCTTGGGCAACGAATCCCTCAACCTGTACCATATAAATGGTCTCCTCAAGATTGCCATTCAGAAAGGTCGTCTTGACATCCATTTTCCAAATCTCATAATCATAATAAGCGACAATGGATAGGAGGATGCAGATCCACTTCAACATGGAAACAGGCAAGAAAGTCTCCTCATAGTTGACTCCCTCTACTTGGGTATAATCCTTTGCCACAAGTCGAGCCTTGAAGGTTTGCACCTTCCCATTAGCACCACGTTTTATCTTGTAGATCCATTTGCAACCTATAGGTCTGACCCCATCAAGCTAATCTATAAGATCCCATACTGAGTCGAAGTACATCGATTCCATCTCGAGATCCATGGCTTTGAGCCATTCATCCTGGTCAACATCCTTCATTGCCTTTTAATAAGACAACAGATCCTCAACATCGCCATCAGTTACCATAGCCAGGATTTTCGTGAAACCTAGATAGTGAACGGGTGGGTTCATAACCCCCCCACTGCATCGAGGTTCCCTCAAATATTAAGGTGGAACCGACCTACCAAATGAACTATCATCAACAACTCTTGCTGATGAAGCAGGCCCTTCAACAACTCTTGTTGAAGTTTCAGTAGTTTCGTTGGAAAGCTCACGTAACACGACTTTACTACATGGACTGTGCTCCCTAATATGATCCTCCTCTAAGAAAGTAGCATTTGTAGAAACAAACACTCTATTTTTCAACAGATCATAAAAATAAAGAGGCACAACCTCGACCGTGGTTCCAATTTCTTTGGATTAGCCTCAAGCATATGTGTTGGGCAACCCCATATGTGGAAGTGACGTAAACTAGCTTTACGCCCATTCCACAACTCCAGAGGTGTTTTCACAACACTCTTAGAAGGAACACAGTTGAGTATGTACACTGTAGTCTCCACTGTAAAACCCTAAAATGAGTCTAGTAAGGAAGCGTAACTCATCGTCGAACGAACCATGTCCAACAAGGTTCTATTTCTCCTTTCCGCTACACCATTCTGCTGAGGTGTACCCGGCGTTGAGAGTTCGAAAACGATTCCATGTTCTACCAAATAGTCCTGAAACTCTGAATCTAAAAACTCTCCACCTTGATCCGATCGAAGTGTCTTAATCCGTCTATCCAATGCATTTTCAACTTCAGCCTTGAACTCTCTAAACTTTTCAAAGGACTCAGACTTCCGTTGCAACAGATAAACATACCTATACCTAGAGTAATCATCAGTAAAACTAATAAAATACTTATAGCCTCCCGTGGCTTGCACATTTATAGGACCACAAAGGTCAGAATGTACTAACTCTAGAGGCTCTTTGGCTCTATAACCTTTTCCAGTAAAAGGTCTTTTAGTCATCTTACTCTCAAGGCAAGATTTGCACAACGGTAAAGAATTTTCTTCTAACTCACTTAGAAGACCATTATTCTCCAACCTTTCAATCCTACTGAGATTGATGTGCCCTAATCGAAGGTGCCAAAGTTGAACATAACGCGTTTACGTTTATTTTGAGTTACGGTAGTTTTAAACATCTCTATGTTATGGAGGGAACTTAATGCTAACGGTCTTAGCACATACATGTTATTTTCCAGTTTTGATTTACAAATTTCTACTCCATCTTTATGAATATACACTTTATCCACATTAAACTGAAGAGTATATTTACATTGTAACAAGCATTTTACAAAAATTAAGTTCCTTTTCAACTCAGGAACTACAAATACATCTTTTAAAATGAGAAATCTATCTGTAAAGTCAACTGGATTCCTCCCACTGCCATAGCTGAGACGACGTGCCCAATGCCTACTTGCATCGCCATCTCACGAGCCTCCAGCTGCCACCAGGATATAATCCCGTGAAAATAAGAACAAACATGATTAGTGGCACTCGAATCAATTATCTAGGCAAAATCATCATTCTCCACTAAACAAGTTTCTAACACCAGTAAATCATATTTACCTTTGTTCGCCTTGGCTTTAGCCTTGGCCCCCTTCTTTTCCTTCAACTAGCGAGGACAATTTCTCTTCCAGTGTCCATCTTAGTTGCAGTGGAAATGCTTTCTCCTGTCAACCTGCGTCGGATGCCTATTGGACGACAGGTGGCGGGTTAGCAGGCACCTTCCCCTTCCCCTTACCACCCTTCTTCTTCTTCCATTTTCCAGGTTTTGAAGGAGAAGGTGCAAACTTAGTCCCTGAGGTCGAACCTCGATGGAACGTATTTAAAGACAAGGCAACATTTGCCTCACCTCCCTTCTTCTCCTTACTTTTCAGTAAGGATTGATATGTCTGCAACTCGTTGAGGAGAGTTGTAAGGGTATAGTCCACTTTGTTAAGAATCACATTGCTAACAAAGTGGATGAAGCTTTTCGACAATGAATACAGGATTATGCTAACCTGACTGCTCTCATCGATTCTAGACCCATTCATCTCCGTCACATTGAAGTGGACCATCATGTTAAGCATGTGTTCATGAACAAAGATGCTTTCCTCCATTTTGGAGTTGAAGATGTATTTAAGAGCCTCGTGCTTGAGCTGTCCAGATGGTTGTCTGAACATCCCCCGTAGGGACTCCATGATCTCACACACTGAGACCATGGGCTCATGCTTCTTGGCCAACAAATCACTAAGAGTGGCCAAGATATAGGCTCAGGCCTTCTTGTTTGCCTGTGTCCAACGCACGTACGCCTCCCGAACATTTTGAGCAACCTTAGGAACTAGAATAGGAGGACGCTCCTCTGTAAGGGTGAACATAAGATCCTTGATGGTTAGTATTGTCGTGATCATATGTTTTCAACTATCGTAATTGTCGCCAGTTAACTTATCGATGCTTAGCAAAGCAATAGTGGTTGTAGCCATTTTAAAAACCGTTGCTAAAAAATGAACAAACTTTTATAAGTCTTTGCTAAAACCACATTTTGACACCAATTAGTTTTAGCAAAATAGTTACTACTGTCTCTTATACACATCTAGATGTGTATAAGAGACAGATAAAGAACTGCGCAAAACTGCCATCCTATAAGGGGACACTCCTAGGGTGCCTCGAGGTGATGCGTAGAAACTTTATTCAACCTGACCGAGGGATATGCTATCGCACGTCCCGCTCCCACTTACTATGAACATTCTCTCCATCCACCTTGATATTGACCTACCCAAACACCATCCTTTAGGGGGGCACTCCCTCTTTATAACCTGTCTCTTATACACATCTAGATGTGTATAAGAGACAGATCCTATACAGGAGATCAAATAAAGAAATGTGCAAAACTGCCATCCTATATGGGGACACTCCGAGGGTGCCTCGAGGGGATGCTTAGAAACATTATGCAACCGAACGAGAGAGACAGTGGGATATGGTTTCGCACATCCCTCTCCCACTTACTATGAACATTCTCTCCATCCACCTTGATATTGACCTACCCAAACACCATCCTTTAGGGGGGCACTCCCAGGGTACCACGAGGCCGAGGATAGATCTCACGGTATGGAAAATAAAGGGGAGGTTTAAATGAAGCATCAGATGCCCCAAGTACCTCCCACTGAATGTTATAACTAGGGATTCATTAACCTAGACAATCTAGCTACTGATTTTAGTCTAAGTCCGTTTATTCTACTCAAAAACAACTTTTGTCTTTGAAATTTAAACAAGTTCAAGTAGTCACATTAAACTATTTAATAGACTGTCCTTAACCTTGCATGCATGCATCAAATCTATCTAATTCACCTTCCAAGTAGGGGTGCTCTGTTTTCGTCACCTTAAATACCCTAGCCTAGACAGAACCTACCTTAGACAAAAGGTCCCTTATAGATAGATTTGCTACACTTTAATCTTTTGTTAGTCAATTTAATCATATTAAACTGGTTAAAAGATTAAAGCCTAAGGTTGCTAATCATATTAGAACCGTGATCTTAGGTCTATCTTCATCAAGTTTTAAAACACTTTTAAAACCATGATTCAAACCTAAGTTGGCATGCATGTCTTTCTTATTGATTTTAGTTCTAATTTCCTTATAACCATTATAAAGGAAACAATTAAAACCATATATTGCCACACAACTAAGCATTTATAAACTTATAAATTTAACCTCTGTGTCATGCGTCATGCAATGTCCGGTTATTACTATACATAACTTTTATATACAAGTAACGAACCAAGCACACATACTCCATACACCCTTATACTATAACACTTAGAATATAAAGATGATGCATGTCAATGCTTTATGCATGCATAAATAACTCTTATATTATATGATGCATGAGCATGCTCTTACGTAATTTAAATCATGCTTCTCTAAATCATAACACTTATAATAAAGAGATGATGTGTGACCAATGCATAATCTAAGGTGGGACTTCTTCTATATGGCATACCATATGACATATAAATAAAAGATACATCCTATGTACATTCACAAAGATTAATGGACCAGGATGAACCGCCTCAAAACCGGAAAGAAAAACTCTATCTATTACATTTTTCCATCGAGCAAACTGGCTCATAGGTGAACCGGGTCTTCAATCGTTGGGCGAAGCTCCCATCGTTTAGCAAACATGACCAGGTATATGATAACGGGCAGAAATGCACGTTATTACAGTGCTAAGTTCTTAAACAATGTTGGATTGCGCTGATAAAATATGTTAGATTGCGTCCAAAAAGCATTAAATTCATAATATTGCAGTCGCAAGTGTTCATCGTATAGAAATAGTTCATTTTTGTATTTTTATGCAGAATATACGTTGACACAAGGTGGAAAGAGCGATCACAAGAAATCAATGGACGAGCACAGCATTACCACAAGGCTTTACGGTGATTTGCGTTCGCCAACATCTGCTCAAGAAGGATTGCCGCATAGAGCCGACGCAACTTGGTGGGCGCATCTGGGTGAAAGGCATAATTAATCACGATGGGACAGAAAGCTGATGACGTTCGAATCCGAATTAAGTTGACAGCCGCTAATGATAACAAGTACACTCAGCTTTTTGGTGACAAATATTCGGCGCATCAGCCAGAGAATTAAAGCCATCCCATCTGTGCAATCATAAGAGAGAAGCCCTCTTTCACCCCAGAAGCTCTATAAATACCAAAGGTAGCCTTCAAAAAAAGAGTTCAGAGAGTTAGAGAATTTTCCTTGGATAGTTTAGCCTTGATCTTAGATTTTCATTTATTTTAAGGCGGAAGCGAGAGAAGGAAGTTGTGCCGATAGATCGTTCCGGTGAGCTCGGGAGAGTGCCGAAAGCTTTAAGACCAGAGAGAGGGCCAACTCATGTGAAAGCAGGAATATCTTTTGAATCGAATAGAGTTGCCAGTGTAAAAGCCTTAAGCAGCAAGGGATTACTACTAGGCTCTCTATCCTTAACTTCCATTGTCATTTTGTACTCAAACTTATCTATAGAAATGGAATTTACTTCTTTATATCAGTTCACTCTTTGTTTATTACGCATGAGTAGCTAAATCTGTCGAATGGGTTGAGAAGTACTTAGCTAGCTTAACTGGGGATATTCACTCTATGCGATTATCTTGTTTTATGTATGCTTCATTCGTTCATTAGAGATACTCGGGATGGTAGTCTAAGGATAGGATCTAGACTTGGAAAAGTCAGGTTAGAATCAAGACTCAGAAGAGTTAGATTAGAACGCATAATCAAGAGATAGGAGCTTAGGAATAAGCAATGTCTGCTATTAACGCATCGCATGCATCCTAGAGATAGGATATGATTGTGTGCAGTCACTTTGTCTTTGTGTGCATCTTGCATCATCGCATAGGAAAAGAGTAGAGACTTAAGAATAAGCTCTATGGACATTGTTGCATTCAACACATGCGTCCTAGACTTAGAAGCACCGCATTTTCATTAGAAAATGATTTGTTGTTGCCTGAGTGTAGCATGATTGAATAGTTTGATGTATCCCTAGGAAACGCTAGCTAAAGACCTTTTCAACCTATTCCTACGCATACTCAGTGCATCTATTGCATAATCAAACTTTTCTCAAATCTGCCGCATTTATTTATTTTATCACCGCAAACAACAACCCAAACAACTATTGATTTATTTGGTTACCGCAAAGTCTTCTTGAAAATTACCACCACATACCGTTTTCCCAAGTCCCTGAGTTCGACCCTGGACTTACCAGGAAACTCAGTGGGGTTTATACTTGGATTCCACTGAGAAAACTTGTTGCTCAACACAATTCCATCATTGCATTTCATTCTACATTTTCACTTCATAAAATAATGCATCATTTACCATGAGCACTGGAAAGATGGCCTAAGGGTTTGGCATTGAAGTTGTGCAAGTAAGCGTGATTGTGGCTTGATGGCAATACGGTAAATAAAGAGCAGCTCACAACTTGGGTGTAAATAGGTGAACTGACGTCAAACACTAATTCCAGACAACTTACTCGTGCTATCGAGGTGATGCCAAAGCCATCTGAAGGTTGAGTGAATCTAGCTTATGAGCTAGGGCTGCCAAAAGGAAACTCCAAAGGAATAGTGCTGGAAACAAAAAATTTGTTGGAAAGATGGATTCACGGGTGAATCGGGTCCAGTGTCAAGGGTTTGTAGTCTCCGGCCAAACCACAAGGAATTTTGAGCTTAAATTTAAGGTAAGTTTGTTCATTCAATACTAAACAAGTTTGTAGATAGAAATTTTTTGAGAAGAAGACTGGAAATTAAGTTAGTTTGGCTTTGAAAGCTAATTGGGAATTGTTGAATAAACAAGCAGCTGCTTAGAAGAACAAGCAAGTAGCTCACCCAAGAGACATGGAGCGAGACAAGGTATCGCTGGCCACATAAGTGTCACTAGTCATAGTCTCCCTGCCCATATAAGTATCGCTCACTTTAGCTTGGTCTCACTAGCTTGAGTATCATTAATATATTGGTATCGCTCACTTTAGCCTGGTCTCTACCTTTATCTTCCATTCTTATTGTGTATTCAAACTCTTTTATAGAAATGGAATTTACTTCTCTATATCTATTCACTCTTTGTTTATCACGCATGAGTAGCTAAATCTATTGAATGGGTTGAGAAGCATTTAGCTAGCACAACTAGGGATCTTCATTCTATGTGATTATCTTGTATTATGTATGCTTCATTCGTCCATTAGAGATACTCGAGAGGGTAGTCTAAGGAAAGGATCTAGGCTTGGAAAGGTCAGGTTAGAATCTAGGCTCGGGAGAGTCAGATTAGAACGCATAATCAAGAGATAGAAGCTTAGAAATAAGCACTGTTTGCTATTAATGCATTGCATGCATCCTAGAGATAGGATGTGATTGTGTGCGGTCACCTTGCCTTTGTGCATCTTACATCATCGCATAGGAAAAAAGTAGAGACTTAGGAATAAGCTCTATGGACACTTTTGCATTCAACACATGAGTCCTAGACTTAGGAACACCGCATTTTCATTGGAAAATGACTTGCTGTGCATGCATGATCGCATAGTCTGATGCATTCCTAAGTAACGCTAGCTAAAGACCTTCTCAACCCGTTCATCCGCATACTCAGTGCATCTATCACACAATCAAACTTTTCTTAAATTCGTCGCATTTATTTATTTCATTACCGCAACAAAAAAAACCAACAACTATTTAATTTACCGGTTACTGCAAGGTTTTCTTAAAAAAATTACCACCGCATATTATTTTCCATGTCCCTGAGTTCGCCCTGGACTTACCAGGAAACTCAGTGGGGTTTACACTTGGATTCCACTGAGAAAACTTGATTACTCAATGCAATTCCATCACCGCATTTCCTCCATAATTTCACATCATAAAATAAAGCATCAGTATACGATCGTTTAGGGCACAAGACAAAAACACGCGGGTGTTAAACGATCATTTAGACAACAACGTAGCTGTGAAGCCCGATTGTCTAGACGATCACTTAACAAGCGCTAAGTAAATGATTTACCCCGCAATCGTATAGTCAGTAACTAAGCGATGAAACTTGTTGAGCTATACGATCATCTAGTGTGCGCATATCAATCAGCTCCCGAGTATCCGATACTCAATGATCATCCACCCGATTGTTTACACGACCCGACCAACGCTTGGTCGTCTTCATCCTCAAAGAACAGAAACCCTTGCTATGAAGCTTCTTGGCGAACGACTCACAAACTCAAACTCTTTGAAATTACAAACTGTACGTAAGGGCCCTTACAATTAACTTCAAATGTAAAAGAATTTACACAATCCAGAGGCTTCATCCCAGAAACTTCATTAATCCCACATCCACAAACTATTTAACGCTTAAACAGAGACAAACATGCTTTTACCCACTGAGAAAGTAAATACAATTCTTTGCATCAATGAATTTGGAATATAAGAACCTGACTCTGATACCAATTGAAGGAACTCTTATACAAGAGTACCTCTGAGCAGAAGCAGATCGTTCCAAATAAATTGTGACAGAATTACCACATTTAAAATTAAAACTTATGCAATGAACGACAGTAGGCCTGAACGACATAATTACCTCTCAGTGGTACTTTTGTATAAGAGTTCCTTCAATTGGTATCGGAGTTCCTTCAATGAAACCCCTGTTTTGCTCTTTGGAAGAGAGGACATAGTAGGACTATGACTTATGTTCATTAGAGGAATCAATGGTACTTAAGGAGTTAGATGTAACTATAGGGGCATAACGGTTATTGACCGAGCTGTACCTACGAGCGATCTGTGAAGGGTTATCGCACTGTTGATTGGTTAAGATGGACACATAATATATCTATAATAAGGAGAGATCAGCTGTCGGTCTTTAGTGAAGTGCCTGGCAGTTAATGGATGATGGATCCTGTGACTGAAGAGTTTAGTCAGTTATTCACGTACTGTTGCAGCTTCGATCTACAAGTCCATAAGGTCCCCTTAGCATCTCAATGGATTCAAGTTGATGATCAGTTCTTGGTGTTGATTTGAAATGTTTAAATTGACAAGAGGTAATTCGATTATATATGATATGATCGGTGTGATGTATGAGATACATCTAGTGGAGGATTAATGTAAATGAGATTTACATTAAATGCCATGAAATAAAAAATGAGCTATGGTTTATATGTTTCAGGAGATGAAATATTAAAAATATAGGTTATAAATATAATATGGTAAGTTAGTTATCATATGTATTTATAATAATATTAATTATTGGATAATTATCTCTTTTTCTCTAATAACCAATTGAGTGGGAGATTATTGGTGGTTTCATGGTAACCGTGAGATAAAAGGAAAAATGTTTTCCTAATTTTAGTAATGTTGATTTGAGATTTCCAATCTTGGAAAGTTCTCACGGAAAGTTGTCAAGTAAATAAGATTTACTAAATGACAACTTGGAGAGACTAGACGATCGTGGAGTGTTTCTATACGATAGACACTCAGCTGTCCGATGAGCTAAATGATCGCATAGCTTTTGCTAGACGATCGCATAGCTTTTGTTAAACGATTGGGCATTGTCTATACGATAGACACTGTCGAGGTTCTATGGAGGTCGTTCTTTGCGTTCGCTGTGTTCGTGATCCAGTTGATCGCGGTGTTCGAGTTTGTTGTGATCGTGTAGTGTTGAGTTTGTAGTGTTCGAGCGTTCGTGGTTACCGTCTTGCTATGAACGAGCATTCGTGATCGAGAGATCTTGAAGATGAGTCTTCAAAGGTATGGTTAATTCTTTCCCTTAATCTATAGAAAAGCATGTTGTAATTTCGATTTATGCATAACCGTATGTTTTTATTTGTGACTATAATTGTTGTTGTTCATATACGAATGAAATTTGGAACGATCCTTCCACTACTCATGGAAATTCTCATGTATGATTTCTTTCAATTAGTATCAGAGCCAGGTTGTTCTGATATTTCAAATTTCACTTCTGTTTTGAACTTCTTTTATAGTCGTGGTGGGTGTTCTACATTTGTGTTTAATTGTTAAATGCTTTTGTGCATGGCGTTGATGAATGTTTATGGGTTTAATTTCCTCTGTTTAAAGTTTTCTTTAAATTACAACGTGTTAATTTGTAAAGGGCCCTGTGTTTTTGGGCATAATTAACATGCTATCGAGTCTGTAATTCAAAGTGTTTTAGTTAGTCGAGTCGTTCGTGATGAAGTTTCGAAGCATAGAGATGCAGTTCTCAATGAAGAATATGTCAAGAGTTGGTCGTGTCATGTACTCTCAGGTAAATGATCGTTGGGATTTAACTAAACAATCGTGTAGATTTTTCTATACGATTGTGTAGTATTTACTAAACGGTCATTTAGCTAGGGTAAATCGTATACTCTATCGCGTAGCGTTGGTTGCTCGATGGCGTAGACGCTGCAGGTAGACGATCGTAGTGGGAGCATATGATGCTTATCATTTAGAAGAAGGCACGCGCCAAACGATTGTGTAGTTAGCATGTTCATCGCATAGTCACTACCTACACAATCACACGGTATATGATCTGTCTCTTATACACATCTAGATGTGTATAAGAGACAGGGATTTATCTAAGCGAACGTGTCGATTTTTCTATACGATCGTGTAGTATTTACTAAACGGACGTAGCTAAACGATGGGGTAAATCGTATACTCTATCGCGTAGCGTTGGTTGCTCGATGGCGTAGACGCTGCAGGTAGACGATCGTAGTGGGAGCATATGATGCTTATCATTTAGAAGAAGGCACGCGCGAAACGATGGTGTAGTTAGCATGATCATCGCATAGTCACTACCTACACAATCACACGGTATATGATATGAAGGCACTCGCTCAGCGATCGTTTAGACAATCGTGCTTCATTTCATCATAGTCATTTAGACGATCGTATAAGGCTTGCATTGTGTGCGGTGCACTAGACGATCGCATACTTCATGCTTCATCGCATAGTAAAAGGTACACGATCGTTGCTCAACGAAATCTGGAAGCGTAGGTAAATGATAGAGGAAAGCGTTTGTTCTTTCATGTAGATGATCACGAGGAGTATGGTACACAATTAGTGGAGACGCTTTGCTTCGCCCGGACAATTCAAGACTCGGTTCACCTGTTTGAACCAGAGACTCCTTGGTTTTGTAATAGCTTTAGTTTTGAGGATTTGAGGCAATTTTTCCCAGTTCATCGACATTTGTTTATTATACATGTGATGTATGGTGTTTATATGGAAAATTATTTGACATATAGTTTTGAAACTCACCTTAGATTGTTCAATCATTAATGTATCATGTATAAGTGTTATAATATGGCACGAAGATATTACATGAAAGCATGTGCATGCATCATGAAAATATAAGAGTTATATTTCTGCATACAGTGAGCATATTCATGCATCATCCTTTTATTATAAGTGTTATAGTATAAGGGTGTATGGAAGCATGTTGTGCTTGATTCGTTGCTTGTTTGTATAAATGTTATATAAAAAGGTAGCAATGAACGAATAATGCATTGAGCATGACACTTAGGTTGTTTTTAAAAGTTATGAATGTCTCGTATGTGTTAGCTTTGCGTTGTGGTTTTGGTTGTTTCCGTTATAATTGTTATAAAGAAAATTAGAACTAAAATCAATAAGAAAGAGTTGCATGTGGACTTAAGATGAATTCATGTTTTCAAAGGCTTTTAAAATTGGATTGAGATAGACCTAAGTTCAAAGGTTCTAATGGGATTAGTGACCTAGTTTTAATCTTTTAAAATCGGTTTAATAAGATTAAATTGATTGCCGTAAAAGATTAAAATAGTATTAAATCTATCTATAAGGGACCTTTTGTCTAAGATGGGTTCTGTATAGGCTGGGGTACTTAAGCTAACGGAAATGGAACACCCCTACCTGGGAACCTACTTGGAAAGATGAATTAGATAGATTTTCTACAAGCATGCGACAGTTGGTCAAAGACTCCATTAAAGAGTTTAATGGATGATGATCAAAAGTTGAAACAACTATCCAAGGTAAAAGTTACTCTTTGGAAAACCCAAAAAGTCACTTAGTTAAAATTTTTAACCATGTTTTTTCTAAGTAAACTAAATCCTAGGTTATAAAATACGCAGTGGGAGGAAGAGATGTATCTGATATGTTAATTATTCCACTCATGTTTCTCCCTAAATGTTCACACCGTGAGATTCATCCTTGGCCTCGTGGTGCCTTGGGAGCATCCCCTTTCGGATGGTGTTTGCATGAGCCAATATCAAGGTAGACAGAGAGAGTATTTATAGTAAGTGGGTGAAGGGTGTGTGTCAACATGTCCTATGGTCTCTGTCATTTGTTCACACCGTGAGATCATTTTATACTCCTTTGTGGCGCCTTAGGTTCATCCCCCTTCGGATGGGTTTTGTGCAGTTGGTCAATTCAACGTGAACTCCAGAAATGGATAGGATTACTTTAGGTTTTTCCCCAATCGGATTTTTTCCCTTCAGATTGGCTGCTTGGGGTGGATCTCCAGGGCCTAAAATGGCTGGTCACACTTACGAGAGATTGTTAAGTAAGTTAATGATCTCTTGACCAAATCAATGATGGCTAGTCGTTATAAGAGCAAGAGTTGTTCTGGTATTAATGATTGGTTAAGAACTTAATTCAAAAGAGGGATAATTGACCTCCCTTCTTGGGCTTTTATCCTAAACCTTTGAAGCGTCGTTACAAAACTAGATGTCACATGGGCTTCATGTTAGTTTTATTAAACCTTATTGGATGTTGTATGTTTTTCAATGGGTATTTGCTTAAAAACTAATGTAATCAATGTGTTTTGTTTTTAGCAACTTGTTAGTATTTCTATTTAAAGCCTTTAATATGACCAATTACAAATAGTGGAAAGAGTCTTGTAAAACGTATTTTATGGTAAACGACCTCGAATTTGTCATGGTTGAGGAATGTCCTCAAGTTCCGACCCTTGATGCACCGCGAAGTGTTCACAATGCATATGAGTTGTGGATGAAGGCTAATTCATTGGCCTGACTTCACATTTTGGCTAACATACCTGATGTTTGGCCAAAAGGGTTGAGAATATGGTCATTGCACGCGAGATCATGGACTCATTGCAAGATTTGTTTGAATGTTAGTTCTTCATTTTCGAGCACAAAGGGATGGATGAAAAAACTAGTAGTGTTAGTTTCAAAGTTAAAACTCCAGGAAGAGGAAGTAATTGTTACTAACTCTATTGAGGTTTATAGAAGAGAAGTATTCTCTGAAATGTAACTTGGAGCTTATTTAGGTTCTGATATTGATCCCACTACTCTCCAAAAGTGGAGGAAAGACAATAAATGTGATTTATTGGTCTTGGAGACGTGTTTGGTAGAGAATGATGATTGTGCCTGAATCCTAGATTCAGGTGCTATTAATTACGTCAGTTCCTCTTACCAAGGATCAGTTCCTGGCAAATGTTGCTAAAGAAAGAAATGACTCTTAGAGTCGGTACTGGTGAGGTTGTTTCAGTTGTTACTGTAGGCAGGCTGAAGTTAATTTCGGACAAGAAATGTTATATGTTACTGGACAATGTTTTTGTAGTTCCTCATATTAAGAGGAACTTAATCTCATTTTCTTGTCTCATTGAACAAGGGTATACCATCTTCTTTTCTAAGAATAAAGTATTTATTTTCAAGAGTAGGATGGAGATTGGTTTTGGTTTGATAGAAAGTAACTTATATGTACTAAGTCTGTTAGTCATAAAAGCCTTGTCTGATACTGAAATGTTCAGTACGGCAACATCAACTAAAAGACTAAAGGTTTCTCTTAAGGAATACGCCCATCTTTGGCATTTAAGGTTAGGTCACATCAACATCAATAGGATTGAGCAGTTGGTGAAGAGTGGACTTCTAAAGAGTTTAGAAGAATACTCCTTGACGGTGTGTGAATCATGCCTTAAAGGCAAGATGACCAAACGACCTTTTACTGGGAAAAGGTTATAGAGCTAAGGAAGCCTTGAAGATTGTACAGTCTGAGCTCTATGGTCCGATGAGTGTTAGAGCTCGAGGTGGGTATGAATATTTTATCTCTTTCATAGATGATTATTCAAGATACGAGTATCTCTACCTAATGCAGCGTAAGTCTGAAGCCCTTGATGAGTTCAAGGAGTATAAGGCTGAAGTTGAAAACTTGTTCGGAAAAAAGATAAAAACACTATGATCTGATTGTGGTGGATAGTATATGGACCTTCAATTCCATAACTATATGATAGAACGTGGGATTGCATCCCAACTCACGGCCCCAGGTACAGCTCAGCAGAATGGTGTATCAGAAAGGAGAAACAGAACCTTGTTGGACAAGGTTCAGTCTATGATGAGTTATGCTCATCTTCCAAACTAGTTTTAGGGTTTTGTAGTGGAGACTGCATGCTAAGGAACATTAAATTTGACACTACGGTTAAGTCGTTTGGCTTTGATCAAAACATTGATGAGCTATGTGTTTACAAGAAGATCATCAACAGCTCAGTAGCTTTCCTAGTACTATATGTGGATGATATCCTACTCATTGGAAATGATGTAGGGTATCTGACTGACATTAAGAAATGGCTAGCTGCCCAATTTTAAATGAAAGATTTGGGTGAGGCATAGTATGTTCTAAGGATCCAGATCATTCGGGATCGTAAGAACAAGAGGTTAGCCTTGTCTTAGGCATCGTACATCGATCAAATGTTGATCAGGTATAGGATGCAGGAGTCCAAGAAGGGTTTGTTACCCTTCAGGCATGGAATCGTTTTGTTTAAGGATTAATATCCTAAGACATCTCAAGAGATTGAGGAGATGAGAAGGATTCCCTATGCTTCAACTGTAGGAAGCTTAATGTATGCAATGTTGTGTACCAGACCTAACATTTGCTATGCAGTAGGGATTGTCAGTCGACATCAATCTAATCCAGAATTTGATCACTGGACGGTGGTCAAGACGATCCTTAAGTATCTTCGGAGAATGAGGGACTACATACTCGTGTATGGAGATAAGGATCTAATCCTTACAGGATACACAAACTCTGACTTTCAGACTGATAGAGATTCTCGAAAATCGACATTGGGGTCAGTGTTCACTCTGAATGGAGGGGATGTAGTGTGGCGAAGCATCAAGCAAGGATGCATCGCGGATTCCACTATGGAAGCCGAATACATAGCCTTTTGTGAAGCAACTAAGGAGGCTGTTTGGCTGAGAAAATTCCTTAAGATTTGGAAGTTGTTCCAAATATGGATTTTCCTATCACTATTTATTGTGATAATAGCGGGGCTATGGAAAATTCGAAGGAGCCTCGGAGTCATCTTCGGGGAAAGCATATAGAACGGAAATACCACTTGATCAGGGAGATTGTGCATTGCAGTGATGTGATAGTCACGAAGATCGCATCGAAGCACAATGTTGTTGATCCCTTTACAAAGGCTCTCATGGCTAAAGTGTTCGAGGATTACCTGGAGAGTCTGGGTTTGCGGGACATGTGGCATCTTCTCTAAGGCAAGTGGGAGATAATACTAGGGTATGCCCTAGTTTATTGTATATTGTACATGTATTTTTTCATGTATTGTACATTAGTCTCCCGAGGCATTAGGACAAGTGGAAGATTGTTGGGATTGGTGTCCTAATTCTCCCAGAGTCTCATTTTTGTAATTATACACATTGTTATGAATAAAATAACAGTTATTTCATTCTGGCATTTACTCATATCTAATAAAAAAAGCTCCATGGTTATCATATGTAAACTTAAGCATGTATATGAGATATACAAGTGGACCATGCCTTAAATGATAACCTAAATAGGTCTGTAGTATAAGGATTAAGGAGGGATTCCTGATCCTGGTGACACTACGGATATGACCCGCTTTGTAGGGGTTTGCAAGTGTTTTAAACTACTACAGATAGTCGATCCTGACCATTCATATGGAGACATGCGAGCGGGGGTTTCCTATATAAAGAATTTGTATAAGACCAGACCACGAGATGATTCTTCTCTGTATATAATGTCGTTGATACTGGAGACTTACATCTCAACATGCCTTTGAGGATGGTCCGTTGATTAGTATGGGTGAGAGTGGCCAGATTGCCAACTCAACATGTCTACCTTTTTGGGGACTTGTCTGATTTGGCAGTTGGGAACTCAGTTACACAAGATGAAATTCACTCTTTCCCTGAAACAGGGATAAATAGATATATTACTCCCTTAAGGGCTGATTCTAGGGCTTGAACATAGTGGCCACAGCTTCTCTTTGGAAGAGAGGACTCAAATCATAGTAGGACTATGACTTATGTTCATTAGAGGAATCGGTGGTACTTAAGGAGTTAGATGTAACTACGGGGGCATAACGATTATTGGCTGAGTTGTACTTACGAGCGATCTATGAAGGATTATCGCATTGTTGATTATTTAAGATGAACACATAATATATCTGTAGTAAGGAGAGTTCAGCTGTTGGTATTTAGTGGGGTGCCTGATAGTTAACGGATGGTCGATCCCGTGACTAAAGAGTTTAGTCAGTTATTCATATACCGTTGGAGCTTTAAGCTACAGGTCCATAAGGCCCATCTATACTTACAAGCATCTGTGAAGGGTTATCGTACTCATGATTGGTTATATCTGATGGACACAGAAATACATCCGTGGTAAGAAGAGTTCAGTTGTTGGTCTTTAGTGGAATGTCTGGCAGTTAACGAATCGTGGATCTCGTTGCTAAAGAGTTTCGTCAGCTATTCATGTACCGTTGAAGCTACAAGCCACAGGTTCATAAGGTCTCCTAGGTAGCTTGGATAAAGTTGAGAATCAGTTTTTGGGTCAGTTTGAAATGTTCAAATTGACAAGAGGGAGTTCGATTATATATGATATAATTGAACCGGTTAATTATATATGATATAATTGACTAAATGTATGAGATACATTATTTTGGAGGAAATTAGATATAAATATGATTCATATCAAGTAGAGGAGAAATTACTATAGTAGATATATGATATCAAACTATAGGTAAAGAATACAATATGATTATATTCATTTATTAATTAATTAGTCGGTTATGTGATAATTAACCGGAAATTTCTCCTGAATCATGCGATAGTCAGAAGATCAATTTCGGTTATTGTAACAGAAGAATAAAATGAAAATTGGTTTCATTTTGCAAAGAGTTCGAAAAAATCGCTCATGGTGTGGAAACTTCACGATCGCTTAGTTGAAAGCCTATACGATAGCGTCCATCACCTAAACGATCGCATACCCGCACACTAAATGATCGCACACCTTCTCTAAACAATCGCTTAGCACGTCGAGATTTTCTAACGATCGCTTACTAATTGCTAGACGATCCTTAGTAAAACCTACACGATAGTGTACCTTTCTCTAAGCGACAAGCACCCGACTATACGATAGTCACCTACTATCTCCCACTTGCTAGTCGTTCTACACGATCGTCCTTTCCTCCTTCCTCTACCAATTCTATCAAAGTTCACTCTTTGAATTCTCACTCCGAGAATACCAAGGGCTTCAAGTGGTGGTGTCGTCCCCGGTTGCTTCTTGTTCGTGCACTGTCGTTCGTGTAGACGATCGTGCTATTAGGCAACTGTTTGTTAGGCGATAAAGACCGTAGAGGATTTGCTACCGCTCGATTGAGTTCAAGTGAAGATAGTCTTCAACTGGTACGTTTACTCAATCTGTTGTATTTTAATTGTTAAAGCATGCCTATAATTAGTGGTAAAATACATACATGTTTGTTAGAATGTGTATGTGGTAATTCAATCACAATGAAATAGGAAAGATCTGAACTCACTCATGGATACTCTTATTTAAGAGTTCCTTCAATTAATGCATTCAAACATATACTATAACACTTATATTATATGATGTATGAGCATGCTATAAAAATTAGTCGTGCAACTATATATATATTATAACATTTATAATATAAATGATGCATGAAATTATGCATAACCTATGGTGGAATTTTATACTATATAACATATATTATGAGACATATATATATATAATAAAAAACATACATTATATGCATAATTTAAAACAATTAATGGACCGGGATTGAACACCTAAACAATTAATTAAATTAATATAACACTTATATTAATTTATTTAATAAAAATTACTATCAATTACATAAATTAATAGTCAATCGGTTCAAAACAAGCGAACCTAGCCTTGAACTACACAAACCGAACTGCCCAACACCTGAACCGACAACAAATTTCCTAAACCAACTGAACCAGACACGAACTAGCCGAGCCACGAACCAAATCAGACGCAAACTGGATTGATCTTTCCATCTCGCAGCGTTGCAATGTTGTGACCTAGTGTTGCAATGTTACGGATAGAACATTCCATTCACGTAACCGCAGTGTTGCAACGCTAAGGCACATTGTTGCACGCTACTGTACATAATGCACTATACAGTTGCGATTTTCTTCGAGTCTCCTTCGATTTTGGCCTCATCTTCTCCAGAAATAAACCGAAACAACCATAAATGACTCAAAACTTCAAATTAAAAACTCGATCACAAACAAATTGTCCCAAAACAAGGGCCCTTACAAATTAAATTGTAAATTGAAAGTGAAAAAACTAAACTATCCAATCCCAAAAATATCCAATAATCACAATCAATCAAATTCATAAACATTCATCAAATGAACATACAAAATGCTAAAATCCCACCATTAAACTGTAAAATTAACTCTGGAAATTTTAAGAAATTTGGGCCAAAAACCCTGCTCTGATACCAATTGTAGGAACCGGTTAAGGTCCTTGAGAGGAAACAGGGATCGGACCCAAATCCCAATTTTTACAAAATTTCCAATTTTACAAAAAAAAATATACAGAACATTATGCATTCAATTAAAATTATACCATGCAATAATAAATGGAAAAGAAGAGAAATAGGAAATAGGAGACTTACCCTTGAAGATCTAATCTTCTCAATAATTCATCTTTTCTTGAGTCAATCAAACAATGGACAATCCAAAATGGCTACCACCAATTAGTTTCCTATGTTTTCTTTGGGATGAGAATCATAGGAGTTTTGTGGGCTCTGTGATTTTTGGAGAGGGGATGAAAGAGAGAGGAAAAGAGTGATTGAGAAATTAAAACCTCAGAACTATTTTGTGTGTTCCTCTCAAGAAGGAAGAAGATGAAGAAAAACCAATCCCAACAAAACTTCCCACTCAGTACGTGTGTTGAGAGAAAAAAAATATATATATATATATAATAACTAATTTATTATACATATATACACAACTATATATTATGTCACATATAACATATAATTTATAGTTTCAATTCTATCACCAATGGAACTTAATATAAATCTCATTTATGTTAAATTTAATTATATGAATCCAATTCATATAACTATATTCAAATATTTATTTCCTCTCAAATAAACTTTATATTATAATGTATCAGATACATTATAATAATTATATCATATATAATTAAATTAAACTAATTATATCACATATAATTAATTCCCTCAATTAATTTGAACAATTCAAATTAATCCAAAATTAATTCTCATTTAATTTCTGTTGAGCTACAGAGTGAATCTCATAGACCTGTAGATTGAAGCTTCAATGGTACTTGAATAATTAATTAAATTACTCAACATTCATTAACTGTCGGGCACTTCACTAAAGACCCTCAGTTGCACTCTTCGCACTACATATATATTTCTATTGAAGGAAATCGAATTCGAGATTTCCATGAGCAGCGGAAGTAAGTTAATTCCAAATCACAATCATGAATGAACAAAACATTTACAGTTGACTTCAAACAAGCGGTTATACAATTCATACAGAAATTACAGCATGAAAAACTCAAATGCACAAAGGGAAAAATTGTACGAACAATTGCATATGAGTCTCCACGCTCCGTTGCGCACGATCGCTCGAACAACAGCAACATCGAACGCTCGATCTACACGACCGCAACATAGCACGAACACTTTGCGCTCGTCCTCAATGATCGCCTCAGCCACGAACTCCTCAACAATAGCACGAACACCGCGCTCGCCTCAGCGACCACCTCGGTCACGAACTCCTCCGCAATAGCATGAACGGCCTCCAAAAAACCTCGACGATGTTGAGTTGAGTCTGACACCACCAATAAGGCTTCCTTGGTATTCTCGGTGTGAGAATCCAGAGGGTGGGCTCTATTCGAACTTGGAATGAGGCAGACAAAGGAGGAAACACCGATCGCGTACACGACTGGGTAAGTGGGAGATGGCGAAGACCTATCTTATAGGTCGATGCCCAAGTTTAGATAAAGCTAAGCGATCATCTAGCAAAAGCTATGTGATCGTTTAGCTCATCGTTTAGCTCGGTCTGTCGCCTACAAACTCTACATATTCATTTACTTTGGCAAGCGATCTTAGAGCAAAACTATGTGATCGTTTAGTAAATATTGCACGATCGTTTAGCTCACTACTGCACGATCGTTTAGCTCGCTCAGCCGTCGTTTAGTAAATCCGTATTTACTTGATGACTACCGTGAGATCCCTTTTTCACCGAAAGAGAAATCTCAAAACTTTTTATGAAAAACCTTTTGTAAATCTTACTAAAATAAGGAAAACAATTTTCCTTTTAAACTCATGGTTACCATGAATTCAATAACCACCCACTTATACACATCTAGATGTGTATAAGAGACAGATGTAAATCTCATTTACATCAATCTTCCACTAGATGTATCTCATACATCATACCGATTATATCATATATAATCAAAATACCTCTTTTCAATTTGAACATTTCAAATCAATATCAAGAACTGATCCTCAACTGAATCCATTGAGCTACCAAGGGGACCTCATGGACCTGTAGCTCGAAGCTCCAACGGTACGTGAATAACTGACTAAACTCTTTAGTCACGAGATCCACCGTCCGTTAACTGTCAGGCACTCCACTAAAGACCAAAAGTTGAACTCTCCTTACCACAAATATATTATGTGTCCATCTTAACCAATCAACAGTGCGACAACACTTCATAGATCGCTCATAAGTACAGTTGGGACAATAACCGTTATGCCCCTGTAGTTACATTTGTCTCCTTAAGTACCACTGATCTCTCTAATGAACATAAGTCATAGTTAATGCGTTGTGAAGTGTGATGCGATTATGGTATGAGTTTGTTGTGATGTGTTATGCGTTGCACATGCAACTTTTCCTAATAAGACCCAAGTATAAGCCTCACTAGGTTTCCTAGTAAGTCCAGGGTAGAACACAGGAACTACTGAGTAAATATGCGACAGCGACTTTGATCCTCTTGCGGTGGTGAAAACAAATGAGTTGGATGGTGTTTGATAAAGAATATTTTCTATGCGACGGAGTTTAAACGAAGAGTTGATGAAATTGAGAGTTACAATGAGTATGCGATGAACGGGTTGAGAAGGGGTTTAGCTAACATTTCCTAAGATTACGTACAAGTTATGCGATCATGCTACCCACAAACAACAGCATGTCATCTCTCAATGCAAATGTCATAATTCCTATTTCTAGGATGCATGCGATGTATACGAAAAAGTCGATAGGACTTATGTCTAAGCCTCTATTCTTGTCTATGCGATGATGCATGATGCACACATAAAACAAGGTGACCGCATACTATCATATCCTATTTCTAGGGTGCATGCGATGTGTAAATAGCGATAGAACTTATGTCTAAGTTTCTATTCTTGCTTATGCGGTTCTAATCTGACTCTCTCAAGCCTAGATTCTAATCTGACTCTCTCAAGTCTAGATTCTATCTTTAGACTACTCTCTTAAGTATCTCTAAAGGGTGAATGACGCATACATAAGACAAGATGATCGCATAAAATATAAATCTTAGGTCATGCCAACTAAGTACTTCTCAACCCATTCGGGAATTTAGCTACTCACGTGAAATGTGGGGAGATTGAACATAGATTGAAATGAAATTTTCATTTTCTATAAATAAAGTGTTGAATACAAAATAGCAATGGAATTTAGAGATAAGAGGCCCGACAAGCAATATCTTGCTTCCCATGGCCTTTTACACTGTCTTTTTCACTCCAACTCTATCCAGATGAATATTCTTGCTCTCGCAAGTATTGGCCCTTTCTCCTTGTAGCGCTTTCCAGCAGTCTCTCAATCTGTCCGAGAATGATCTCTCGGCTTCTTCGTCTCCTAGCTCGTCTCCGTCCTCTAAATCTAAGTATGTATGCGAGCAGACTAACAGCTTTCTAACTTATTCTCTATATATTTTTATCGTTAACTTCTGTTGCAATGGTGGCCTTCGGTATTTATAGAGCTCAAGGTGAAGTAGCCTTTCTCTCTAATGATTGCAATGATGGGTAGTCATTAAATCTCCTGCTCTGATGCGACGATTAATGGTCACCGAAAGTTGAATGTACTTGCTACAGTGTAGCTTTAACGACTTGTCAACTAAATTCAGATTCGACCGTCATCAATCCGTCCCTTCATGATTTATTATGTTGTCACCTTGATGCGCAGTCTTTATGTGGCCACCTTCTTGAGCAACTTCTCACGATCGCATACAATCACATGACTTTGTAATCGCATTCTTTCAAGCGCGCGGATGCCTAATTCCTTGGATCGCAATTTTACTTGCGCCAACGCATTTTTCCTGCACAAAATAAGTAAATTAACTGCTTTTATATGATGGGCGCATGCGATTGCAATTTCTTCAATTTAGCACTTTTGGACATGATATTGTTTATTTTTCTTGTCGAATTCTCTCATTGTTTTACTTATTTGCGTTATAATAACGTGTATTTCTACCTGTTATCAATAGTCCTACTATGACTAAGTCTTCTCTTTCCAAAGCAGTAAGTTGTGGCCACTATGTTCAAGCCCCGAAATCAACCCTTAAGGGAGCAATCTCTCTACTTATCCCTACTTCGAAAAAGAAGTGAATTACATATTGTGGATTGAGTTCCCAGCTCTCAGATCAAACAAGTCCCCAAAAAGGTAGGCATGTTGAGTTGGCAATCTGGCCACTCTCACCCATACTAATCAAAGTACCGCCCTCAAAGGCAGAAGTTCCCAAAACACTCAGGATTGAGGTCGTGTCACCTATGGTCGTTTAGGTAAGATGCAAGTCTCTAGTATCAACGGCGTTATATACAAAGTCTAGTCATCTCATGGTCCAGTTCTTATACAAACTCTTTATATAGGATACCCCTGCTCGTGCGTCTCCACATGAATGGTCAAGATCAACCATCTGTAGTAGTTTACAACACTTGCAAACCTCTACAAAGCGGGTCGTATCCATAGTATCACTAGAATCAGGTATCCCACCTTAATCCTTATACTACAGACCTATTTAGGTTATCACTTGAGGCATGATCCACTTATATATCATATATACATGCTTAAGTTCATATAAGATAACCAATGAGCCTTGTTTATTGGATATGAGTAAATGCCAAAATTAAATAACACTTATTTTATTCATTAAACAATGTGTATCTTTACAAAACAACGAGACTCCGGGAGAATTAGGACATCAATCCCAACATCTATGTCCATTGGATATAACCAGTCAACAGTACGATGACCCTTCACAAATTGCTCGTAAGTACAGCTAGGCCAAAGTTACCATTTTACCTCTATAGTTACATCTAACTCCTGAGGTACCACTGATTGAGCAATAAATCATAGTCCAATTATGACTAAAGTCTTCTCTAGTCAAGAGAGAGTATGGCACCATATGGTTCAAGCCCCGAAATCAGCCCTTAAGAGAGCAATTTATCTACTTACCCTGACCTCTGAGAAGGAGTGAATTTCATCTTGTGTAGTTGTGTTTCCAACTCCCCAATCATACGAATCCCTAAAATAGTAGGCTTGTTAAGTCGGCGATCTGGCCACTCTCATCCATACAAATCAAATGACCATCTTCATAGACAGGAGTTCACAACTCACTCAGGATTCAGGTCATGTCACCTATGGTTATCCTAGTGAAATGTAAATCTTAATTATGAACAATGACATATAATGAGACTAGTCATTTCATGGTCTGATCTTATACAAACCCTGCCCACATGTCTTCACATGAATGATCAGGATCAGATCATTTATAGCACTTTACAACAATTGTAACATCTATAAAACAGGTCGTACTCGTATTGTCACCAGGATAAAGTATCCAATCTTATCCATCTACTATAGACCATTTAGGTTATCACTTAAACATGATACATATATATGTCAACACATACATGTTTAAGCTACAGATGATGACATTGAATGTTAGTTTATTGGTTTGTGGGTTTAATACTACTAAATGTCAAATAAAACATCTTATATATTATTAAATAAACAAAATATTTATATAATACAATTACAAACTACAGGACCCTACGAGATTTAGGGCATCAACCCCAATAACACCAACGGTCTTTTGTATCGACAGAGACCAAAATTCTTGTAGTGGTACTCGAGACACCTGCATATCCGATGTCTAAACTTGAGAGATATCGATAATTTTTTGTTTTAACTTTACTTAAAAGTTCGAACTTAAAACTCTAAATCAGTATGACCAAGAAACCCTAAATCATTAATCGGGCCACCCTTCGAGGCTAACTAAATAGTTAATTGGTTATTACCATTCATCACAAAAGACTTCAAAAAAGGGACATACAATTCAATAGACTTATTTAATGGCCACACATTATTCCACTACACTAAACCGCAGCCACCGCCTAAAACATCTGACGGTGGTCTAATGAATATCTAAATCTTAGATTTTGTATTTAATAAATCTTTAAATTTTTTATTTGTGTCAAAAATAAATTGACCAATGACCACCCTATTAGACTGGCACAAAATAAAAAATTTATACATCTACAATTGTATCAAACAAAATAAATGTAGATTATACTAAAAAAATTACTTTAGATTAGGAAAAAAAAAAAAAAAAGATTAGTTGTTAAAGTTATGTCAATTTTTCTCAAAACTTTCACAAGTGCCGGCAATTTTAATTCTCTAATAAATACTCGTTCCAAATATCATTACAAAAAGTTCTCTTCATCGAAAAATTATAAAACACATAGAAATAAAAATTGATAAAAATAAAAGTATATAGATAACAACGTTATTATAATTATTTTTAAAAAAATTATTTTTGGTTTTTTAACTATCAAAGTCAAAATTTATATAAATTATGTCGAAACTCTAACCATTCATTTTGTATACATTCTCTAACAATCAAAATTTAAAAATTAAATATATTTTTTTCTTTTTATTTTTTCTATAGAAATTTGAAACTTTAAACGTTAATTTTGTTTCAATTATAAATTTTGTTTATGGTATGATTAGTAAAGTTAAAAAATATATGAAAATCCAACTAAATTTGTAATATTAAAATTTTAAGAATTCTCACAATTCTCACAATTCATTGTAAATCTTACTTCTTTTTCATCATCACCATCATGGAAAGTCGGAGTATGTAGCAACATTTAAGGTTGTATTTGGAAAATATGACGAACCTTCAAACTTTTTGCAAATTAGCTCTCCTGCACGTGGCCCATCTTTCCCTATTCCGATATTGCCCTCGTTGGGTTCTAAAAATGATCCCATCACCACAGTCCATTTTAAAGGAACCTATCTACTTTTTAAATTTTAATCTAAAATAGTGTATCATTATTATATAAACTATATTTATATATTTTATTATATTGATGTTATTTTATACATTTTTAATGATAGTAACTAAGGTTGGTTTTAATCAATAATAGTTTTTCATTCTTAACAGTTCCACCGTCCGATCAATCTCTCAAATTGGATCCACTTGATCTTTCGTTATGGAGTGCATAATCGGCGGTAAGTACAACCTTGCCCGCAAGATCGACAAATGGATCGTTCAGTAAAATCTACCATGGTGAGGTCTAAAAAGCCAATGTGCTTGAATTTTCAGCTTTGAATCCTTTTGTATGTGAAGATTGATTTACAACTGAGAAATTTGGAGTTTCCTAGGTTCGAAAGTTTCTGTTTTGCAAAGATTCCGCTCTCCACATTTTTAGAGAGAATGGAGAATTAGGATGGAACCTCCATTGGAGCTTTTGGTACGAGAAATCTGACTGTGCTTCAAACTTCCATGGCAGCCAATGGATCGTTGCGAATAGAAGATTTTTACAATATGATTTATCGTGTCTATTGAAGTTGAATCGTTATGTAGAATGTTAGTTCCAGGCTAATATAAATTGCAAAAACCACTTTTGAAGTATGAAGATAGATAAAGGAGAAAATACCTCTCTAGCCCCCAACTTTTTTAGAATAAGTATATTTAATCTTCAAATAAACCATTTGTCCTTAAATTTTCAATAATAGATTTAAAAAGTCCAATTTTGACATCTAGATAAGGTTGCTGACTTAATTTTTAAATTCGCAAGTTAGTAAAACTGAGGTAGTTTTTATAATTTGCCCTTCAAAGCCGGATAAATTTTTTAAAGAATTTATAAATTTTAACGAAGTTATTCGATTCAGTCCATTTTCCGTCCAAAAACTTCATTTTTCTAAAATTGGTGAAGATGAGAAGATCTGCAAGTCTAAAAAAGTGTCTTCAATATAAAAATGTAAAAGATCAACAGGAGGTCTAAATAAAAAAGTATAAGGACACTATTTAGTGGAAGAAGCAAACACAATATCATTGTTCAAAGACAAAGCAAAGCTTCAGAACCAAAACACCAACAGAACAAGAAAATATAAGAAGACGACACAGAGAGCCAAACATAAGGAACAAACCATTTCCCCTTATTCCACACAACAAGACATAAACTTTTTCACAACTGGCTAAACGGTAAAAATTAAAAACCAACGCATAGGCAGAGAGATACCACAATAAAAAAAGAAGTGCAGTAAAACATTCTTACTCTTCTTCCTCCGTCTCGGACTCAGCATTTTGAAGCCATTCGATGAATGGCTTTACATGCTTCCAGATATGAGAACTTTTGTTAGCACCAGCCACACCCTGCTGGTACCACTCAAGCACGAATTCCTCATCTATAACATCTCCATCGTATAAGGATTTCAGGACTAGAGCAACCTCCTTACCTGCTTCCGGACTTGTGTTGATACAGAAAGATTCAATGGCGCGCAACAGAATTATCTGTGATCCTTCCTCAGCAGCAGCTGAGGCCAAGAACTTCTTCTTTTTCACTACCTCCTTTGAGAAGCCTTTCCCAACACCATCAAATAGAGCCTCAACTAAAGCATTCACAATCTCTTGGCGAGTTCCAGAAAGTGACTCCAAGAATGATTTGAGATCGGCTGCAGAGGGACCTTTCTTCAAATAATCTTTGATCTCTTGGATGAGGGCTCCATGGGTAGAAACTCCATTTCCATTCTTGTTTCCATTGACTGCAGACTTCTCGTGCTCGGGGGACTTCTTTGACAACTTATTTTCTTCGGTGGTAGAGAGCATGACCATATCAGCAGTGACAGCACTTAACTGCTCCTGAATACGTTGCTTGGCTGCCTCTAAAGAAGTGTCGGTTTGCCACTGCACATCGTCATCGTCATCATCATCAGCTGCTTGGTCATTATCACCAGCATGGCTACGAGCTGGAGAATGATCCTCATCTGAGCCATTATTCTTTTTCTTACTTGGAACTTTGGTTACAGCATCCTTTGTAGTACCAGTGCTTTTCTTCTTTAGCGAATCCTTCTTTATTTTCTTTTGCTCCTCATCGGCAGCTTCTCCCTCCTTAAGCCGTTCCTTCTCGGCCCTCCTCAATGCTTTCTTGTCTTTTGATCCCTTTTTCTGTTCAGGAGGATTCTTGAGAATAAATGTTGTGAGTTTATCTCTCATGTCAACATCAGAAATAAATCCACAGGCAGCACACTTCATAGTGATCATCTGTGTCTTCGTGATGATTATCTCAGTCTCAGGGTTCCCACATCCATAGCATTGAACATATTTCTTGATGAAGTTTTCGAGAAGACCAGCCAGCTTTGCTGTCTCATGTGCACCATTTACAAGAGAAGTCCCGGTTTTCTCATCGAACTTGGATTGTGCACCAAGCTCACATCCAAAGTACTTGGTAGTGTAAGAGGCAGGTCTGCCCAAGGCTTTAGCAATTTCCACCATGTTAACTACATTAGTCTTGATGCCATTACCTCTACCTTCAATTTTAGTAACCATCTTAGGCATCTTATACCTATAGAAGGCATCATCACGGTTCGATGCACCAATATTTTGCAATGCCATGTTGTTAATACACAGAAATACTGCAGTTCTGGTTAGAAAAGATAGGTAGCAGTAGCAGTATCTTCAAAAGGTCCTGACGCTCTTTGAGCAGCTGGGAAAGGCCGCATAAAATTGAAACCAAGATCACGTGCTTTTCTATGAACTCCAAGCAACTCAAGATGCATGCAGCCAATAGTCTCAGCACAACTGATCTTTTTCCTAGACGTAGGACAATACTCTCCAAGCAATCCAATTGATGACAAAAAGAGAGAGGCTCGTTCAGACATAAAAGGAGTTTCAAACTTAACGCCCTCCACTTTGAACTACAGAACAGCAGACCAGATGGCCAACTTCCTGAGATTAAGAACAAATAAGCACGATTATCCTATGACCATGGCTGAACACAACCATATTATAAAGAAAAGGAAAAAAAATACCATTGGAAAATAAAGATCTAGAACAAACATTATTTCAGAATCAGTAATCAGAACTCAAACGCGTTCGTATCAACATAATCACCATCATTCAAGGGCAAGTCATCGTACAAAAATATGCTGTTTATAATCTCAATGGACTAATTTTAAATTCCAGCTAAGACCAAAGAAAATATTGACCGGAAATTCACATTAAATCAAACGAGTCCTAGAAGAGGAAAAATATCTTACAATCAGATACAAAATGAAAGACAATCTAAATCCTACCATCAGACACAAACCGAAAAACAATCTAACTTATAGCCTCATTCATGATTTAACACACATCTTAATAGATAAACGCAGACAATCCGTTGTACCATCTATGCTCTATCTTTAAATGACAAACGAATAAGAAACGCGATATACAATTAAACACAAACGGATACCAATGAATATCCCCGACCTAAATGAAATCCTAGACAGAGAGAATAACAAAATCGAATTCACAGACAAGATTCAACCATCGCTCTCATCAGCCTTACATGAACATAAACCAATCCAAAGCGACGATCATATTTTTCCATTCCGATCATGGATGCAAATAAGAAAAACATACCAGACAAAGAAGTAAATCTACAGATCTGAACGACACGGCAAGAAACTTAAAAAATTCCATCAGAAATCAATAATCGGAGTACCGATCATAAAGATTTCATTAAATCAAAGACGTTAAAGACAAAAGAATCATCAATAACTTATAATCGATCGGAACAATAACAAAAATAACAAATTGAAAGCAAAACTTGAAAATCTAAGAACGATAAAGCAACAAGAAACGATTATGAAGTTAGATTAAACAAAGAAACAAAGAAACAAAGAAAAAATCTTGCCTTACAGTGGTGGATGGTCGAGATAGAAGGAAAAAAAATGATACTGAAAGCTTTGGCTCTTGTTTCCGCGGTGACGAAGAAGCCGATGGGATTTTGATGGGTAGAAGGGAGGGGCTTATATACACGCTCAAAGGAATGGTAGAAAGAAAACCCTACACGTCACCAATTAGGGCAAACTTTTGGAAAAAAAAAATTTTAAAATTTTAAAATAAATATTTGCCCTTAACCGAACTAAGGGGAAATGAATTACCCGAAATTTTCATTTTATTTACGAATTTGCCCTTCCAAGTCGCTATTGCTATCGATGTTTCTCGATTCTTGGAATATGTTGACAAGAAGCGAGTTACGACATAAATTTGAAGAACATGCTTTTGTCTAATATGGTAATTGTACCAAAAATCTGAGGGTAGAGATGGAAATGTGAAAATATCGGTGGTATTGTTGTAATTGTAATTAAGGTATGACTTGAGGGAAAAGGCGAAGCAACCATTTTTGAGAAGTTACCTAGGAAAAGATCAAGTTCAATTTTATTTTAGTCCGAAAAAAATCAAGGTTAAATACCTCTATTTTTTAGATAGTAAATTTGTATTTCGAGGAAGAGAGTTTGTCTGCAAACAAAGAGAAAATTTGCACACCGGTGTGGTGTGAGCCATAAGCATTCGGATGCCTAAGTTAAGGTTGAAGGAATTAGTTAACTTTACTCAAAGTCTTAGAACTCACTTGATTTATGTCGACCTCTCCCTGTCTTATATATAGGCTTCGACTTTCTCCTATTTATTATCTTACTAAGATTTCTAATTGGGGCAAGTTGCATGTGAATCTCTCTCAAGCTGAGGTCGACCAATCCAACATCCTTGCCAACTGCGCTAAGATTTCATCCTTTTTACACCTAGTTATGTTGGGCCTTTAGCCTTGAGGCTTACATAATGAACTCGTGCTTGGCTAGGGCTGAGGCCAAACAGGCCCAGTTTTTTTTTTCTCAGGCCTACTCTTCTATTCTTCTCTTGATCTCCTTTGACCATTTTACCTTTGATTCCATAATTAACTCGTAACATTAGCCCCCACCCCCAAGTTAGGGGTCGTGGTTTTCCAAGCCATTTTGTCATGAGTTTTAATTCTAGGAACCTATCTTGGAAGTACAATCACCCCTTCAATCTTCCTGCTACTCTGTCGCGAAATTTACTTCAAACTTACTAGGGGTTGTTGGGCCTATTGAGCCAAACCCTTTTGAGGTCCAACTGATTTCCCAATGCACTTCTCCCTCTCATGACAAACTTATATGCCAAATTGTGCCAACTCACCCTAAGGATAGGCTCAAGGAGTCATTGCTCTCCTAACCTGAGGTGGACCTCGGGTCATGAGCAAACCTGGAATATTATCATACTAAACCTATTACGACCCAATCAGCTTCTTGGTATCCTTTCCCACCTTGAGCGTGGGGTTATGGTTGCTTCTCCTATTTTTTTCCTTTAATGGATTATTGCTTTTTATGTTAATTTTTCCTATAGCTTCCTCTCTCAAGTGTCAATTTTTACATCTATGCTAATCATGTAGCTGCTACTTCCTCTATCAAATAACTTAAATCTACACAAAGGGCTTCCTTTTGCCCACTTGGCTAAGGCACACTTCATTTGCAGTTCTTCTAGGGTTAGCTTCCATTTAAGCCAAGGTTGAGCTTTTTTTTTTTCCTAGACACAGGGTGCCAAGTTAGGAACTTTATGAGGCTTGACCTTGGCCTTGGCTGCAAGCGAGCGTGGTTGTTCGAGCTAGGACTTGAGCCAGCCCTCTTTCCAAGCCTATCTTGATTCAAAACAATCATTTTTAGTTTAAACAGTGTGTTACTCTTGATTTAAATGTCTTTTTTTTCCCTCAAGATAATGCTTAATGACAATAATTTTCAAGTGCTCGGTGTTCCATGTATGAGGAAGAGCCTTCTCATCCTAACCTGCGTACCTGTACGTGTCAGGTCTGACCACTCTAATTGTTTAATATGGCCCCTATCATATTGGGCCAAGCGTTCCTACATTTATTTCTCTGGTGTTTTGCATCACTTTTCTTAACACTGAATCTCCCTTCTTAAAGCTTCGCCTTTCCATTGTGGTGTTATAGTATCTAATGATCATATTTTTGTACTCTACTACACGCAAATATGTTGTCTTGCGATGCTCTTCCAACAAGTCTAAGCTCAACCTCATTGAAATTTCATTTCCTTGAGGATCAAACTGTTCCACTCTTGGCGATGATATTCCAATCTCTCTGAGACCACTGCTTGAACCCAAAAGAAAGAGAAAAATGGGTTTCTCATGTAGAGATCCTTTGTCGTTCTATATGCCCACAATACACTTGGTAATTCTTCCGCCCATAGTCTTTTTAATCCTTCAAGCTCTGTCTTTAGAATTTGTTCAATGATTTTATTTGTTGTCTCTAGATGTCCATTTTCTTGAGGATGAGCTGAGAAGGAACATCAATGTGTGATGTTAATATCTGAGCAAAATCTTCTAAACGCCGAATTATCTAATTGCTTTCCATTGTATGTAATAATGGTGTTGGTGAAGGAACTCCAAATATAGAGAACCAGTGAGCGGAAGCAGATCGTTCCAAACTCCATTGTGAAAGAACAGAAATATTTGCAGTCATTCCAAATAGTTACGTATTAAAGACTAAATTACAGCATGCTTCAAAGTAAATGCAAGGGATCGAATAGAATACCTTTGAAGAACCTTTTCTTCACGTATTTCCCTCAATCGATCACCAACGCGTCCAACAGCATAAACGCAGCGAGCCTCTGGAAAATCCTCGATCACCAGTGAGTACAACTCGATTCTCGACCCTCGAACAAAACTGGACACCACCACTCGATTACCTTGGTATTCTCAATATGAGAATCAAGAAGCTCTGCATGGATTTGGATAGAGGGATGGAGGAACTAAAAGATCGAGTATGCTATAACCAATCGTTCAGAAGAAGAAGTCCATCGTACAGACTTGTCTACTCGATCATGTAGTAACGAGTAACTATCGTATAGTAAAACTCGATAACTATCGTTTACTCTCTCAACAAGTAATCTGATCACTTGATGTGTGAAGCGTGTGGTATGAATAATGAAAACTATTTTCATCTTTATCCTACCATAAACCGTCTAAAAACCACCCGCTAAGGTGGTTATTGGAGAAAACAAATTATTAATTATCTCATAATTAATATATTATAAATAAATACAATAACTAATCTATCATATTATATTTATAACCTATAGTTTTAATGTTGCATCATATGCAACATATAAACCATACTTCTTTTTCTCTTTTTATGGCATTTAATATAAATTACATTTATATTAATTCCCCCAATCAAATAATGTATCAAATACATTATATCAATTGTATCACATATAATTGAATTGATTTAATTATATCATATATAATCAAATTTTCTCTTGTTAATTTGAACACTTCAAACTAACCCAAAAACTGATTCTTAATATGAATCTATTGAGCTACTATGGGGACCTTATGGACCTGTACTTGAGCTTCAATGGTATGTGAATAATTGACTAAACTCTTTAATCACGATATCCACCATCTGTTAATTGTCGGGCACTCAACTGTAGACCGACAGCTGCACTCTTCGCACTACAGATATATTTATGTGTTCATTGGATATAACCAATCAACAATACAATGACCATTCACAAATCGCTCGTAAGTACAGCGGGCCAAATTGTCGTTTTGCCCCTGTAGTTACATCTAATTCCTTAAGTACCATTGATTCCTCTAATGAATAATATATCATAGTCCCACTATGACTAAACCTTCTCGGGCTAAGAGAAGATGTGGCGCCATATTGTTCAAACCTCGAAATCAGCCCTTAAGAGAGTAATTTATCTATTTCCCCTACTTTGGGGAAGGAATGAATTCCATCTTGTGTAGTTGAGTTCCCAGCTTTCCAATCAGACGAATCCCCAAAGTGGTAGATTTGAGTCGGCGATCTGGTCACTCGCACCCATGCAAATCAAAGAAATGTCCTCATAGGCAGAAGTTCATAACTCACTCAAGATTAAGGTCAGGTTATCTATAGTCATCCTAGTGAAATGAAAGTCTTGATTATGAACGATGTTATATAACGAGACTAAATATTTCGTGGTCTAGTCTTATACAAACTCTTTTGTATAGAGTATCCCCGCTCGCATGTCTAATACATGAATGATCAGGATCAGACCATTTGTAGCACTTTACAACATTTGTAACACCTACAAAGCGAGTCACACTCGTAGTGTCATTAAGATAAGGTTTCTCTCATTTATCCATATACTACAAACCATTTAGGTTATCACTTAAAGCATGATCCACTTGTATATCTCTATATGCATGCTTAAGTTACAAGATAACTAGGGATCTTAGTTTATTGATTTGTGGTTAATACAATTAAAATATCTCATATGTCATAGACTGAAGTGAATAAAATATCTCATATTATAAATCACAAAGCGTTTGTTCATACATGTGTTTACAAACTACAGAACCCTACAAGATTTAGGGCATTAACCCCAACAGTTGGGGATCCTAAATTGACATGTAATGTTTCTTCAAATGAAGTTTGTAACGATCTTTTCTGTTAGAGTTGCAAATGCCTCAACCTTGACTCACTTTATAAAGTAATCCACTGCTACCACTACAGACCTTGTTTGCCCTTTGCCTCGAGGAAATGGCCCAATAAGGTCTATTCCCAATTCCCATTGTGCAAAAGGAAAATTTTGGTGCATGATGATATTTTTTCTTCCCGTTGAATGACTGATAACGGGTAGAAATACACGTTATCATAGTACTAAGTTCTTAAACAATGTTGGATTGCGTTGATGAAATATGTTAAATTGTGTCCATTAAGCATAAATTCTATAATATTGCGGTCGCATGCGTCCAATGTATTAGAGCAGTTGATTTTTACATTTTTGTGCAGAATATGCGTTAACGCAATGCAGAGAATGCGATCATAGGAATACATTGGTCAAGCGCAACTTCACCGCAAGACTTTGCGTTGATCGTGTTCGCAAACATTCACCCAAGAAGAATCATCACAACTTGGTCAGCACAACATGGTGGGCGCATCCGAGTGAAAGGATAATTAAGAACGATGGGACAGAAAGCTGATGATAGTCGGATACAAATTAAGTTGACAGTCGATAACGATCATAAAGTACATTTAGCTTTATCGGTAACAATCATCCGGCGCATCAATTAGGAATTAAAGTTGTTCCATCTGTACAACCGGGAGAGAGTAGTCGCCTTTCACCTTTGATACCCTATAAATACCAAGTGCAATCTTCAGAAATGGGGTTGATCAGTTAACGAATTCATCAGTGCTTCTATTCATAGTTTTCTTTTCCATTTTACGGCGGAGCAAGAGAAGAGTAGTGACGCTAGAGATCACCCAGGACAGCTCGAGAGAGAACCTTGGGGTATAAGAGCAAAGAGCAGGCCGACTCTCGCGAGAGCGAGAATATCTTTAAAGCACAAGTAGAAACAGTGTAAACGCCTGGCAGCAAGAAATTGCTCCAGGCTCTTTACTATACTTGCATTGTTATTTGTACTTCATCTCATATCTATTCAATGGAAATTCTATTTCTACATTTGCTCACTCTCTTAATACGCTTGAGTAGCTAAACTAGTTGAATGGGTTGAGAATAACTAAGCTAACATGACCTAGGAAGTTCATTGCTTGCGATTGTCTTGTTTTATGTTGTGCAAAATACCCTTTAGAGTTACTCGAGAGAGAATCTAAAGAAAGAACCTAATGTCTCGAGAGAGCTACGTTAGAATCTGGACTCGAAAGAGCAAGATTAGGCTTGCATAAACAAGAGATAGCGACTTAGAGATAACCTCTGTTTGTCAACTTGGATCGCATGAATCCTACGAATGGGAGTGATATTATTTGGTCGCATATTTGTGTGAATGTCATGTTGTCATGCCATAAATAGAGATAGAGGTTTATGTCTAAACCCTGTAGAGTTATCCCATATTTATCTCATCCGTTCTAGCCTTAGAATCCGTAGCATTCAGGCCGAGAGGTTGTTTACTATTGTATGCATGTTGCATGATCCCAAAGCATGGACGCATTCTAGGTAGTCTTAGGCGAAACTTTTCTCAACACGTTCACGGCATATTCATCCTATTTGCCGTTTACCAAATCTTTTCAAACTCTGGCGCATTCGTTTTTAATTTATAGGAGGGTAATGAGTAAGACTATGTTTTATTTCATTAATACGATAGGCAGACCTTTAGTTAAAAAGGTCTAGTGGAGGTATTTATGTACCGCCGCCACTGTCGGCGAGCGGTTTCTTGCAATGATATATCAATTAGTTGTATAATACAGGCCGTTAATGTCTTCCGGTTAGGGTATGCTGGGATGTTATTGGTGGTAAATTTGTTTAGTTAAAATAATGGTTAGATGTACGGTCCCGAAAACGCGTCTACTTGGCCAATCAGTTATAAGATAGTTGTAATCAAGATTGTATGTATATATGTGATTCTTCTCAGAATAGAGTCGAGGATAAACAGAGAATATTTGGAGCCAGTGAAGGTGCGGGCCATGTACTTCGAACGAGGCTAGAAGAAGTCAAATAGTACGAGGGACGTAATGGGTGACGGTTAGAAGAGAGTCAGTTAAAGTTTGCGTATCTGTAAGATAAGAATGGGGTTTGCCCCAAGACAAAGTTGCAATGTGTTTAGTAGTAGACTATTAGTTCGAGAGAATTGCCCCGACCAACCCGGGTATACACGTCGCGGATGATGCTCGAGATGGCAGGAACGCTAATGTCGCTTTTAGGCCTAGCTATGTCGGGCCTTTGGCCTTTGGGCTTACATGAGGGGTTTGACCTCGACCCCCAAGCCTAGTTTTTTTTTTTTCTCAGGCCCACTTTTTCATTCTTATCTTGCTCTACTTTGACCGTTTTACTCTTGATTCTAGTCCACCCATAACATTGTTCTATTTTAGTCCCTAAAGTTTCAAAAACGTTTATTTTCGTCTCTGAATTATTAAAAAAATACTTGCTTTGGTCCCTACTATTAAAATTCTGTTAACTCTTGAACATAATGGTGAAATGACTTGTATCTTTGGATTATTGGGCTGTCAAATAAGTTAGTCATGCTAAAAATCAAAGGTTTTAATTTTGAATTAGGTAGTAAAGCGATTTTTTATAGTAGATCTCAAACGTCATTTTGCATCCAAGATTTTGGCCATTCATTATTCTCACACATTGGTTATTGGTATTTTACTTCACCTTCATCTTGCTCAACCCATGCCTGATGTAATTTCATCCTCAAACAAATTCCATCTTCAAAGAGTTAATATAATCTTAATAGTAGAGACCAAAATAAGCACTTTTTAAAAGTTTATGGGCTAAAACGTACGTTTTTTAAAGTTTAAGGATCGAAATAGAAGAAGAAGATTCAAAGTTTAAGGACCAAATGGGATTTAAACATAATGTAATCTTTATACATTTGATTTTTTTTAACAGTTTAGTCCATAAATATATTTAATTATTTTTGTTTTTGAAAATTAAGTCTATAAACACTATTTTCACCTCCGAATTTCTTTATTTGTTATCCATTTTTTACCAATGGTTTAAAAATCTAAGCCAAATAAAAAACCTTAAAAAACAGCTTTTAAAAACTTGTTTTTATTTTTGAATTTAGCTAAGGATTCAACCATTTTACTTAAGAAGAATACATCATTGTAAGAAATGAAAAAAAAATAAACTTAATTTTCAAAAATCAAAGACAAAATGGTTACCAAATGGGCCTTAGTCTTTGTATTTTTTTTTAACAATTTAGTCAATGGTTTTGATGTGCAACGATTTAGTTTGTGTAATTTCAATATTGTAAAAATTTCCTTCATATATTTGAGAATTTGTAATGAATTATTCTTTAACGTGAAAATATTAGTAAATTTAATAGAGTTTCTTACGTAGGTAGGCGAACTAATTAAGAATCAAATGTGTTTATAAGCTACAAAGTTTTAAATAATTTAGGCCCCATTTGATAAAAATTTCATTTTTTTATTGGTTATTTTTAAAAATTAAGCGTATAAACACTACCTCCACCTTCAAATTTCTTCATTTGTTATCTAGTTTTTACCAATGGTTTAAAAAACTAAGCCAAATTTTGAAAACTAAAAAAAATAACTTTTAAAATTTTGTTTTTGGAATTTGACTAAAAATTCAACCATTTAAAGATGTAAATCATAGTAAAAAATGAGGAGGAAATAGGCTCAATTTTCAAAAACCAAAAACACAAAAAATGAAATTGTTACCAAACGAGCCTTAATAATTGAATTCGACATGTAGTTTTAATAGACTTTTTAACGACAATGATTATAGAGTTACAACTTTGAAAATACAAAATCTAAGACCCGTTTGATAACCATTTCGTTTTTTATTTTTGGTTTTTGAAAATTAAGTTTATTTCCTCTCATTTTCTTATCATGATTTTTATTTTTCTCAAGTGTAAGAGTTGAATTCTTGGCCAATTTTTAAAAATGAAAACAAGATTTTAAAAAGCTACTTTTCTTTTCTTTTCAAAATTTGGCTTGATCTCTAAAAACAATGACCCAAAATAGATAACAAAACAAGAGATCTAGAGGTTTAATGAGTGTTTATAGGCTTAATTTTTAAAAACTAACAACTCAAAACAAAAAAATCAAATGGTCACTAAACGAGACCTAAATTGTTGTAATGACTATATAGTTATGGAATTAAAAATACAAAAACTAAATCGTTATAAATCAAAGCTTAATGATCAAAATTGATTTCTAACTAAAATTTATTTTCACCTCTATATTGTGGGTCCTATTAATTAAAATTACAAATAAAAAAGCTAAGTAAATTTAGACCATTCTGAGGTGTGTTTAGGATATATTTTCAAATGTTTAATTATAAAAAATAAGTTATTTTAGAAAAAAAATGGAGTGTTTAGTAACCATTCAAAATAAATAGTTTTTTATGTTTATTTTAAACCGTTTTAATAAAAATTATTTAAATAAAAATTATTTTTTTAAAAAAATACCTCTTTTCTTGAGTCAATCTATACGACCATTCTATTCTATTTTAAGATCGACAATCTCAAAGCTGAGATATAAATGGATTTTGTTACTCATAATTTTATTTAATTTTTTAATTTTAGTCTTTTATAGTTGGCGAATTTTAAAATTTAATGAATATTCTATTACATGATATATTGCGAATCAACAAAATTTTAAAAGATGAAATAAGTCATTTTAAGATGGGACGTTTCCATTCATCCCTAAAAATTCTAGAAAGTTGTTAGAAATATTGATTTTTCTTATTTTTAATGGGTTGCTTCTTCCATATCCATACATAATATAAGGTTGTGTGCTAAGTTTGTTATCAACCAATTTCAATATTCCCTCACAATTATGAACTTATTTGAAAAATGTTAATTGTTAATTAATTAAATATAAACATTTTAAACCATATGAGTTATTCAATTACCCTTCTTCTCTACATTTGAAAAGTTTTCAATTATAGTCCCTATACTTTCAAAGTTTAATTTTAATTTTTATAGTCTCAATAAATTTTAAGTTTAGTCACTACTATTAGTTTATAATTTTTTATTCTTATTATAAATTTTGAAAACACATTCGTTGTTATTTTATTTTATAGCATAAAAATTAATAATATTATTATTTCATCAATTTTTATAAAATATAAATTTAATGGACTAAATTTAAGATTATATAAAATTCAACAAACTTCAAACACCAAAATGTGATATTTTAACAAAATAATAAGAATAATAATAATTAGTTAATGTGAGACTCAAAAATATATTTAGTTTATTGTTTTTCTTAAAAATAAAAAATACATATATGTAGTGAACTATACTTTTAGTTATATGACGACTATAACATTCATAACATATCATAAGTTTATTTATTTAAAATACAATAAGGGCAAATTCAAAATATAGACCTCATGATCACTAGTATATATTTATGTCGATTGAATTATATTCGTTTTAATTTTTCAAAAATTGAATGTTAATATATTTTTCGAAAATATCACACATATATATAATATTCACACTTATCATTTTTTTTTTTTAATAATCCCAAAGGCTGATCTAATTCAATGGGTAAGATTGAGTACCTAAGAATGTGATTAAAAATATGTGAGCCCAACTTTATTCTTACTCAAGGTGTTTATCAAAACTTAAAAATGAGAATAAAACATAAATTGAGAATCATATTCCAATTTTTTATTTATACAAAATAATGATCAATCTCATTCTCACTTCTTATTTGGTGTGATTCCTCACACCTTATTTTTTAAATATATACATTACAACATTTATCCATTTTTTCTACTTTAACTTTTTTTTTTTCTTTTTTTCAAAATCCTCTTCCATCATTTCAAATCTCAAAACCTCTTGAAAAAATAAAATTTAATCTTTGAGTTTGTTGATCTTTATGGAGGATCAACCTATGGACTTGATGACCTTCTGAAAGGACGACCTTTAGGTTTGTCGATCTTCTTAGAGAATCGAACTTCAAACTTGTTGATTTTCTTGGATGATCAACCTTTGAACTTGATAATCTCTTGGAGAATCGGCCCTTTGGACTTGGTAATCTTTTTTAAGGATCAACGTTCAAACTTGTTGATCTTCTTGGACGATCGATCTTTGGGCTAAATGATCGGTTTGGGTTGGTCTCTGGCTGGTTGATCTGTTTAGATCGGCAGTTTATGACTTTAGGAACTTCAGATGAGATGTTTCTTTAGATCTCTAGAGTTTGGGAGAAATTGTAATCTTCAGATCTTCAGAGCTTGTAGAGAGTTGTATTCTTCACATCATAAGAGTTTGAGAGGAGTTGTATTATTGAGATCTTTAAAATTTAAGTATTTCAGTCTTCAAAACTTAAGAGCTTGAGAGGGTTGATTTTCAAGACTGATCTTAGGAGTTTAAGTCTTGGATCTTGGGAGCTTAAATCTTTAGAGCTTTAATATGTCTTCTGATCTTCAAAGTTTTGGTATGTCTTATGATCTTCAAAGCTTTGGAGGAGTCGTGTTCTTCAGCTCATCTTTAGAGCTTCCATGTTTTGATCTTAAGTGTTTTGGAATTTCAGTCTTCAGAGCTTTATCCTTCTGTTCTTCTCATCCCGAAAATGAAGGGGTAAAACTTCTATTTATAGAGGTTCCTCATGGACCTTACATGGGCTTGAACCCATTTGTTTTTGGGCTCGAGCTAAAGTTGGGCTTGACTCCAATCTTTCCTTTGCCCCAAATTTATGTCATGGGCTTGAATTGGGTTGGACCTGAGCAATTTTAATTACCTAACTCGATCCATTTTGTAATTTTCACAATGGGCTTGGACTTTCATTGTGATAACATGACAACTTGTAATTCGCCAAAATTTTTCATTCAATAGCCCCGTCGGTAACTTTTTCATTTTTAGTTTTTGGTTTTCAAAAATTAAGCATATTTCCTCTCCATTTCTTACAATAATTTGCATCTTTCTTAAGTACAATAGTTGAATTCTTTGCCAAATTTCAAAGAACAAGTTTCTAAAAGTTACTTTTTTAGTTTTAAAATTTTGGCTTGTTTTTTTAAACATTGATAAAAAATAGATAATAAAAGAAGAAATTAAAGATTGAAGTAATATCTGTAGACCTACTTTCAAAAATAAAAGACCAAATGATTATGTGACGGGATCTAAAAATTTTAGCCAAATTCAAATACAGTCTAGATCTAGGTAAATAAAATTAGATAAACAACATAAAAAGTACCGTGCCAAATTAATTATGTCTTAAAAATGGATGGTTGGATCTCAACCATCCGTATTTAACTAAGAAAAACCTCAATCGCGCATTGAACAATATAACCCTAACTTTATTTAGTTATAGGAAATATATTCGACATTAAATATGCAATTGTTTCTTAAATAATGAAAATAAGTGCATAACTACGGGTGTAATATGATACAATTTGTTTTCTAATTTTTTAATTCCTTTTATTAAATAGGAAATTATTGTACCAAATGCACACCCATATTACAAATTTTATAGTTTTTAATATATTATTGTCAACTCGTACCAAATCATTTTTAAAAGCATTCTATAAAATAAGCCATTATTGCACCAAATCCAAATACACACCCAAATTACAAAATTTTATGATGTTTAATAAATTATTTCCAAAATGTTGATCAACACAAATACGTTTTGCAAAGTCCTTCAAAGCCAAATTTAAATTTTCACTCAGGTTGTAATTGAAACATAACAAAGAAGTTGAACTTAAAAGGGAAAAAAATCAAAAGAGGAAAGTCTTTCCCTCAAATATGCATCATAAGATCTATTTGTTTAATAAAAAATTTGGTCAATCATAAGTCGTCACCATCACTCAATTCCTCAATTAAATAATAAAATTACAAGTTATTGAATTTAAGACTAATTACAAATTGATATGTTAATGTGGTAAACAATATATATTAGTAGATCCCACATTAATGTCAGTAAACTTGTAAATGTTTTTAAAAATATGTTATGTAAATAGAGATGATAGAGAAAATTTTCATTACCGTAGTACTATACATTGTCCCATATGCCTTTGTCATGATTAGTTATCTTGATTCAATTGAGTCATGATATTTGAATTCCAAGAACATATTAAAATCCAATTAGTTAGTCATGAGGATCATTCGAATCCAAATCGAAGTTGTTCCATGAAAATTCTATAAATAGATGAACCATTCCTCATTTTTCGAGTTTAAAGGTTGAAAATTCTACCAGAGAAAATTTGAAGATAATTCCTTATAGATCAAAAATAAATCTAAGAACTCTAACAACAAACTACGAAGTGCTCGAAACAAATTTGCTTTGAAATAAGGACACCCACAAACAAATCAATAAAATCAAGTTTATTCCACGTTTTTTTTTTGTCAAAATTTTATATGGACACCATATGATTGACACAACTACCGTTCAATATGATACTATTAATTTAGTCTTGGAAGAAATTGGCCAATTGCGTAAAACTATACAATGAAATTATATATATATATATATATATATACATTTTTTAAAAGGATATATGGGATTACAATATTTGATCCATACAACTACCATTCAATATTACACATCGTAGCTTCAGATCAAGGCAACCGATTGGTTCAATTCGACGGAAAATTTATTGTAATTATTATTGAAATATATAAAGTATTTTTAAAGGACAAGGAAATAATTTAAGTGTTTTTATTGGCAACTAAAAGTTCAGTGTTTTTATTGGCAACTAAAAGTTCAGCTTACATGAAAATTAAAATTTAATCGGTAAATTTTACTGGGTAACGATTTAATCTCTATGTTTCTAAATTTATAACAATTTACTTCCTTAATTTTAATAAGTAATGATTTACTCCATTTACTTATAATTTATAAATATTATTATGAATTATGACTTAATCAAATTTCTTAAATATGTAAATTGATAAACTTAATCAATAATCAAATTTATTTATAAACTATAAAAAAAAGTTGTTACTTGATAAAAATTGACACTTACATTTGATGAAAATTTTCACGAAAGAGACTAAATCATTACAATTATGAAATACAGGAATTAAATCGTTATTTATTAAATTTCAAAGACTAAATTGTTACAAATTTTAAAGTATATAGACTAAAATATTATCAATTAAAGTTTAGAAGCTAGTTGTTACTTTTATGGAAGTTGTAGGACCAAAAATATTTTCTATCCTTGATTAATACATGGTCAATTTTCCTTCTAAAAGAAACTACAAAAGAATTTAGTGGAATTTATGTTCTTTGTGCATATAAAAACAGAGAAATGAAATTATATATATGACCAAAATGATCCTAACTCAACTGGCATAAAAGTTTATGCTATCAATTTCAAGGTTAGATGTTAAGATTGCTCATCCCACGTATTGTTGAGAAAAAAGGCCATATTGTAGGTCAAAATTATTCTAATAATTTATTTAAAGTATATAAAAATATATTTATTAATTTATTACCAATAATTATTTAAAAATTATGTCATTTTCTCAATTATTCAGTTTTATTCATGAATCACGAAATGTCAGATAACAAAGAGGGAAAAGTAATCCCACGGCCACAAGAAAAATCAAATTCTGTTCACAATTCAAACAAAAACGTCCACCACAAGAGATCTCAAGACGAAATTATTAATGAATTTGCCACTATTTCATGATCTAAAACAATAATTAAAACAAGGGAAAATAAGGATTAAATTCTAAAAGATCCAACCTAACGATTAAATTATGAATTCAATTTGGTTCCAATGATTTTAAAAAGTTTCAAAATAGTTCCTACAATTTAGATGTCGTGACTATTTGGCCCGTGTAGCAAAAATTAAACAAACAAAAACAACTAGATATGACAAATATAAGAAAGTAACATGACTCCATCTATGATATGGGTAATCTTCTAGCCAACTTCTAGAGGATCTTCTGTCTTATAGCATGGGAAGCAAGTTTATGGTTAAAGAATTGTTGTTCCAAAAAACAAATAAAAAATCTTGGATCACACCACTTTGATGTAGATCTCGTAAAGAATCCACAAATTACTGAATTTCATCTGTATATCTAAATGTAACGTTAGAAAGTTTCATAGAATTTTTGAATTAATCTCAAGGAGTCCTACAGCGACAAATTGACGTTTTCAAGAAGTTTTTCATGTGTATCAAAATAGTTTCAATAACTTTTGATGGTTGACTTGAAGTTTAAGTATGACTACAACAATTTAGCTAACCATGTTGGTTACCGTATTAAAGTTTAGAGACGAGCAAAAAGAAGGAAGAAAATACGCTGTTTTCAAATGGGTAAACGACAATTTGTGAAGTTGAACCAAACTAAAACAAATTAAAACTTATAAAATTGAAAGGAGAAAATGTAAACCATAAATACTGTTTGGTTTAAAGTTTTATAGATATCTAAAAATAAATGATGTTTGAGAATAGAACGTTTGGAAATAGAATATTGAAAATAAAAAATGACTATGTTTGACTGTGCATGAGAAATGCTATCAGAATTTTATGAACAAAAATTATGTTTTTGTTTAATTTATAAAATTAAGCACGACAATCTTATATAACTGTAATAGATCAATTAATTAAAAAATAAATATCATTCTTTATATTGATAAAAGTTAATTAATTAAGAATAAAAAATAATTTTAATTATAAATATTTGAGAATTGAGTAATTTATAATTATAATTAATCGATTAATATATTTATTAACGTCATATTAATTATAATCTAATACTGAATTATTTTTATAACTAGTTAAGTTCAACATTAGTAATTTTAATTTTAATTAAATAATACAAAAATATATTTTAATAAACAATGTATTATGTAAAAAGTGAAAATGAGATGAAAATATGATATGTTAATAAAGAATGCTAATTTTTTTTTTATTTATAAATATGATAGGTTAATAATGAAAAAAGTAATAAAAATTAATCACAATAATTAATTAACTTATTATAAATAATCACAATAATTATATATTTATAATTAAAGATCAAATTAAAATAATCTCAATAAACAATTGCTTGATTATAAAAAAAAAACAATAAATAACCAATTATTATTATTGAAAAATAAATTTTTATACTAACTATATTTAACTAATTCTTAAATATATTTAATATATTGTTAGCTAATTAATTGATTTTTGATGTAAAAAAGTAATTGCATTCATTAAAATAACTTTATTGTAAAAATAAGTTAAGTAAATATTCTAAAAGATTATTATTGATTTATTAAAATAAATATTTATATTAATTTTTTTTTATAAATATAAGTTAAGAAGGGGACACTTGTAGGGCGCCTCAAGGCCAAATATGAGTCTCATGGTGTGAATATTAAAGGAGAAACATGGGTAAAAAATTGACATATCGTATATATATTTTTCCTTCCATTGAGTATTTTAATAAGCTAGGTTTTTTTTAACTTAGGAAAAATACGGCTAATTATTTTTACTAAGTGATTGTTTAAGTGTGCCCAAAAGTAACACTTACTTTGGATAGTTAAACAATTTTTATTAATATTCGATAAACACTTTAACAAACCTTAATAAATAATTACATGCTTGTAACAAATCTATCTAATTCACCTTTCCAGGTCAGTTCCCAAGCAGGGGTGTTCTATTTTCGTCAACTATTTTCGTCAACTTAAATACCGTTTTCATGCTATTAAACTGATTAAAAAGATTAAACTAATTTCTAATCTCACTAGAAATTTTTTATCTTAGGTCTAAGTGAATCATTTTTCAAAACTATTTTAAAAAACGATTTTACTTAAGTTTGCATGCAATTATGGATTATTTATTTTAATTTCTAGTTTCATTCACTTATAACGATTATAAAATAAATGATACAAATTAAAATCAATCAATTGTATCGAATGACATACTTTATAAAAATATAATATTTATAAAATTATCTAAAGTAGTGTCATGCATCATGCAATTCATATTTCATTAGTAAACATACATAACACTTATATTTCAAGTAATGAAATAATTAATAACATACATTGTATCCATACATCCGAACTATATATTATAACTTTATAATATAAATGATGTATGACTATGTTATTAATACATGCAAGCATATAGTATAACTCTTATATTATATGATGATGAGTATGCTATAAAATAAAATCATGCAACTATATATATAACATTTATAATATAAATGATACATGAATAAAATGCATAACCTATGGTGAGATTTTTTACTATATAGGATACATTATGACATATAATAATAAATATGAATCATACATCAAATGCATAATTAACAAAAATTATTGGACCAGGATTGGACACTTAAACAATTAATTTAATTAATATAAAACTTATATTAGTTTAGTTTAATTAAAAAAATCTAACTATTACAAAATAATAGTCAGCCAATTCGAAATAAGTGAATTGGGCCTTGAACCGCTCGAATCGAATTGTCGACCAACGATCTTTTAGCAACAATCTCTTATCAAACGCTGAGTGATCTATTAGTAAACGCTGGGCGATCACCTAGTAAACACTGAGCAATCTCTTAGCAAAGATTTATTCCTCATCATAGCATTGCTTTGTTTTTCCTTTGCAACTCACCGAGAATAGCACAAGTGACTCAAAACTTTAAATTACAAACTCGATCGTAAACAATTATGTCCAAAACAGGGCCCTTATAAACCAATTTATAAATTGAAAGCGATAAATCTAAACAGTCCAATCTTCAAAACATCCAATAATCGTAAACCATTCACATTCACAAACATTCATCACATGAACATATACAGAATGCTACCCACCAATTTTGTAAAATTAATTCTGGAAAATAAGAAAAAATTGAGACCAAAACCTACGCTCTGATACCAATTGAAGGAAACCGGTAAAGGTTCTTGTGCGGAAACATGGGGTTCGGTCCCAATTTTATTTTTCACAGAATCACAAAATTTTACAGAACATAACAAAATTATGCATTATAAAATTTAAATTACAGCATGCTAAAAACAAAATAATTAGAGAAGAAGAACGCCTTTGAAGCCAATATTCTTTGTGAATTTCCTCGATACTAGAACTCTTTGATTTGAATCTTGATCTTCAAAAATTGAAAACCCAAAAGGAATGCCACCACAAATTAACCTTTCGTATTCTCCTTAGAAATTGAGAATTAATAGGAGGTGTGGACTTTGTTATGGATTTTAGAAGAGGGAAGAAAGTTTTTTAGAGAGGAATTCAGAGTTTTTTTTTTCTTTTTTTTTTTTTTTTTCAGTGTGTAGAACACAATTCAACACACATCAAAATTGAACAAAACATTGAACTATAAAACTCTTTACACATTTTTGTTGAGAGAAAAAGGGAGAGGGAGTTATAACTCTCTCATTTTATTAAATTCCAAATTTAATAAAATATATATATTATATGATAACAAACTTATCATACAAAATATATTAAACTATATATTATGTCGAATATAACATGTTACCTATAGTTTTTTATATTGTATCAAATATAATATAACTTATAGTTTATATTTCTCTCAACAATGCATGACATTTAATATAAATCACATTTATACTAAATTCAATTCTATAAATCACATCCATATAATTAATATTTGAATCATATTCAAATATTTAATTCCTCTCAAATAAACTTTATATTGTAATGTATCAAATACATTATAGATTATATCGCATATAATTAAACTCATTAATTATATCATATATAGTTAATTCGCTCAATTAATTTGAACAATTGAAATTAATCCAAAATTAATTCTCAATAATCCCTGTTGAGCTACAGAGGGGACCTTATGGACTTGTAGATTGAAGTTCCAATGATATTTGGATAATTAATTAAACTCTTTAATTAAATTACCCAACATCCATTAACCGCTGGTCACTCAATTAAAAATCGACAGTTGCACTCTTCACAGTGTAAATATATTGTTGTGTTCATTAGATATAATCAGTTAACATTGCGATGACCCTTCACAAATTGCTCCTAAGTTCAATTGGGCCAAAATTACCGTTTTGCCCCTATAGTTACGTCTAACTCCTTAAGTACCATTGATCCCTCTAATGAACAATAAGTCATAGTCCAACTATGACCAAGTCCCTCTCGAGCCAAGAGAGGATATGGCCACATTTTCCAAGCATCAGAATCAGCCCTTAGGGGAGCAATTTATCTACTTACCCCGACATTAGAGAAGAAGTGAATTCCCTCTTGTGTAGTTGTGTTTCTAGCTTCTCAATTAGACGAATCCCCAAAATGGTAGCCATATTGAGTTGACAATCTGGCCACTCTCGCCCATACAATTCAAAGGACCGCCTTCATAGGTAGGAGTTCACAACTCACTCAGGTTTAGGTCATGTCCCTTATGGTCATCTTGGTGAAATATAAGTTTCTATTATTAACGGTGTTATATAATGAGACTAATCATTTCTTGGTTCGGTCTTATACAAACTCTTTGTATAGGATACCCTCGCTCACATGTCTCCACTTGAATGATTAGGATCAGATCATTTGTAGCACTTTACAACGCTTGTAACATCTACAAAGTGGACCGTATCTATAGTATCACCAGAATAAGATACCCAACCTTATCCATCTACTACAGACTGTTTAGGTTATGATTAAACATGATCAACCTCTATGTCTCTACATACATGTTTAAATTACATAAAATAACCTAGAATCTTAATTTATTGGATTGAGTGTATGTTCATAAAATAACAATTATTTTTTTAATAATAATTTGTTTATACAAAGCTTACAAACTACGGGAATACAATAGAGATTTAGAACACCAATCCCAAGAATTCTATTAATCCATATAGATGTTATAAAGTTTGATTCACTAAAGTTATTATTGAATGTTTGAATTGCTCATCTTCGTTTTAGAAATAACCTAAATCTAATAAACTAAGATACATGGCTATTATATAAGTACTTGAACTGTACGTGGAGACATAAGAGTGGATCAAGTTCGAGTAAATAGCTAAAATGGTTTATAGTATACGGAAAAGGTTGGGTACCTTATTCTGGGGACACTTTCGGATGCAACCCACTCTATAGATGTTACAATTGTTGTAAAGTGCTATCAAAGTGTTCCTGATTTGTTCATGTGGAGACATGTGAGTAAGAACATCCTATGCAAAGAGTTTGTATAAGATTGAACCAAAAAATAAGCCACTCTTACTTTATAACGCCGTTTACTATTTAAGACTGCTATTTTAAAGTGATGACCTAGGTAACTTGACCTTATTCTTGAACTAGCTATGAACTCCTATTTATTTGGGATTATCCTTATATTTGCATAGGTGAGAGTTGATTCAACAGCACCGACTCAATAAACCTCCCATTTCAGGGGTATTACCGGGTAGATAGCTGGGATATAGGGTGTAAGATGAAATTCACTCCTACCCGCTTTTAGAGATAATAGAGAGGTTGTTTCCTTAAGTGTTGACTTTGGATCTTAAACAAGGGCCCCACCCTCTCATTGGCTCGAAAGGGATTCGGCTTAGTGACTGAATCACAAACCAATTATTCACTAGAGGATCAGTGGGACTTAAGGAACAAGATGTAATATCGGGGTAAAACAACTTTTGACCCAGCCGTTATTATGAACAACCTGTGAAGTGTTGATTTTTTTATTATGGTTATATTGAGTGGATACAATTATATCTATAGTGAGGGAAGTGTAACTACTGAGCTTTAGTGGAGTGACCTAGTAGTTAACAAATGTTAGTTAATAATGTTAAAGAGTTTAAGCTTGTTAATCTCAGATCGTTGGAGCCCATGATCTGTAAGTCCATTAAGTCCCCTTACTGGCTCACAAATGGTCGAAACCTTAGAATAGAGAATTTGAAACGTTTAAATTCAAATGGAGGGAATCAGTAATTATATACGATATAATTACACGTTTAATTATCAAATTAAACGAAATTGGAGAATAGGATAATGTTTAAATTTGATTTAAATATTAATTACATGAATAGGGATTCATGATAGTGGATTTGATGTTTTATTAATTTAATATTAGATATAAAATTATTTTAGTTAATTAAATTAATTTTATTTAAAAAGTTGAATTCTATGGAACTTTAAAAATAATGAAATCAATTTTGTTTATAATTTAAGTTTTAGAAAGTTAAATTAAAAATTAGAAAATTGATTTCTAATGAAAAATGGAAAATTTGTTATGAAAATTGAGGAGCACAACGGAAATACGGATATTAAAAATAATATAATAATAATAAATAAATAAAAACTAAAATTATAAAATAAAATAACTAAAACGTAAAATAACCAAAATCATGAAATTGGATAATATGGAAATTAGTGGAAGTGGAATTCTCACCAATGTAGGTGTGTTCTTAAGATCCACCAAATGCCACCATCTATAGGCAAAGTGATAAGTAGGATGTAGACTTACATGGACACCAAACATGAATAACTACATGACACATGGACAACATGAATGGTGACACATGACCTTTGGGACTCTAAGCAATGAGCATCTATTTTCTATTATAATATTCATAATAC
>NC_052352.1:16937168-16970362 GCF_009727055.1 Benincasa hispida | reverse complement strand
ATATATATATATAAAATATATCTCGTTAAAACCTTACTAGGAAAAACTCTAGTGAAGAAAAAAGAATACATATTTCATATAATACATACTCCTAAAAAAATATCATATATTTACTCCCCCTCATAAAAACATCACTTAAGATCTCTGAGTCGCCGCATTCGAATATTGAGCACTAATGTTTCAAAAGTTGCGGTTAAAATGGTAATGCCTTTATAAATAAGTCTGTCAGGCTATCCTTCAAATAAATTTATTATATAGTGACGTCGCCATTTTCTTCAAGATCATGAGTGTAGAAAAGCTTTAGTGAAATATTCTTTGTTCTATCTCCTTTAATATATCCTCCTTTGATTTGGGCTATGCAAGCTGTGTTGTCTTCGTATAATATTGTTGGAAGATTTTTATTAGAAGATAAATCATATGTTTCACGAATGTGTTGAGTCATTGACCTTAGCCATACACATTCTCGATTAGCCTCGTGAATCACAAGAATTTCAGCATGATTTGAGGAAGTGGCCGTTATAGTCCGTTTCACCAATCGCCATGATATAACAGTTCCTCCACATGTGAACAGATAATCTGTTTGAGATCTAGCTTTGTGTGGATCAGATAAATATCCAGATTCTGCATAACCAACTAGATCAAAATTTGATTTATTTGAATAAAACAAACTCATATTGGTTGTTCCTCGGAGATAATGGAATATATGCTTAATTCCGTTCCAATGTCTTTTTGTAGGAGAAGAACTATATCTAGCCAATAAATTTAATGAAAATGCAATATCTGGTCTTGTATTGTTAGCAAGATACATAAGTTCACCAATTTCACTAAGATATGGTACTTCAGGACCAAGAAGTTCTTCATTATCTTCTCGAGGTCGAAATATATCTTTCTTTATATCCAATGAACAGGCTTCCATTGGAATATTTAATTGATGTACTTTGTCTATATAAAATCTTTTCAAAATTTTTCCTGTATAAGTTGACTGATGAATAAATATTCGATCTGCTAAATACTCAATTTGTAAACCAAGGCAAAATTTTGTTTTTCCGAGATCTTTCATCTCAAATTCTTTCTTAAGATATTCTATTGCCTTTGAAAGCTCTTCATGAGTTCTAAGTATATTCAAGTCATCAACATATACAGTTATAATAGCAAATCATGATTGTGATTTCTTTATAAAAACATACGGACATATTGGATTATTTTGATATTCTTCTTTCAATAAATATCCATTCAGGTGATTATACCACATCTGTTCTGATTGTTCCAATCTATATAGACTCTGTAACTTTATTGAATACCATTCTGGGAAATTTGATGTATATGTTTCAGGTACCTTAAATCCTTCCGGGATTCTCATATAAATATCATTATCAAGAGATCTATATGAATATGCTGTGATTACATCCATAAGATGCATATCCAGACTTCTATACACAGTCAACCCAATTAAATATCTTAATGTAATTGCATCCACCATCGGAGAATACGTCTCCTCAAAACCAATACCAGGTCTTTGTGAAAAACCTTGAAAGTGAGTTTAATTTTGCCTCAATTTCTTCTTTCCACTGAAACCAATCTTTTCTATGTCGACATTCTTCAACAGATTTTGGTTCAGGATCCTTATTTTCAGATTGATAACGGGCAAAAATGCACGTTATTACAGTGCTAAGTTATTAAACAATGAAGGTTTTGATAAAATATGTTAGATTGCGTTCAAAAGCATTAAGTTTATAATAATGCAGTCGCATGTGTTCATCGCATAGAAACAATTGATTTTTTTTGTATTTTTATGTAGAATATGCGTTGATGCAAGGTGAAAAGAGCGATCATAAGAAATCAATGGACGAGCGCAGCATTACCGCAAGGCTTTGCGGTGATTTGTGTTCGCAAACATCTGCCAAAAAAGGATTGCCGCATAGAGTCGACGCAACTTGGTGGGCGCATCTAGGTAAAATGCATCATTAATCACGATGGGACAGAAAGCTGATGACAGTTGAATCCGAATTAAGTTGACAGCTGCTAACGATAACGAGTACATTCAGCTTTTCGGTGACAAATATTCGGTGCATCAGTCGGGGAATTAAAGCCATCCCATCTGTGTAATCATAAAAGAGAAGCCGCCTTTCACCTCGGAAGCTCTATAAATACTGAAGGCATCCTTCAGAAAAGGAGTTAACAAGTTCACTTGTTCACCAATTTAGGAGCTTTAGCCGTGTTCATAGTTTTCTTTTATTTTTAAGGCGGAGCAAGAGAAGAGTAGAGACGCCGGAAGACCGCTTAAGGCAACTCGAGAGAGAACCCAGAGGCATAGAAAGCAGAGAGTGGGCCGAATCTCGTGAGAGCGAGACTATCTTTTGAACACAAGCAGAAAAGACAGTGTAAAAGTCTGGGAAGCAAGAGATTGCTACCAGGCTCTTTATTCTCTTCTTGCATTGTTATTTTGTACTTAATCTTTATATTTATACAATGGAAGTTCTTATTCTACATCTGTTCACTCTCTTAGCACGCATGAGTAGCTAAACTTGTCGAATGGGTTGAGAAGAACTAAGCTAACATGACTTAGGATTTTCAATACTTGCGATTATCTTGTTTTATGCTGTGCTAAACATCTCTTTAGAGCTACTCGAAAGAGAGTGTAAAGAAAGAACCTAAGACTTGAGAGAGCTAGGTTAGAATCTAGACTCGAGAGAGCAAGATTTGAGCTGCATAAACAAGAGATAGGGACTTAGAGATAAGCTTTGTTTGCCAACCTACATCGCATGCATTCTAAAGATAGGAATGATATTATGTGATCGCCTTATTTTTGTATGTGTCATTTTGTCATCGCATAAATAAGAATAGAGGCTTCTGTGTAGGTTCTATAGACTTATCGCATATATCACATGCGTTCTAGCGTTAGAAGCCGTAGCATTCGCATCGAGAGATGGTTTACTATTGTATGTGTGTTGCATGATCGCATAGCATGAACACATCCTAGGAAGTATTAGCCGAAACCCTTCTCAACTCGTTCACCGCATTCTCATCGTATCTTTCATTTTATCAACTCTTTTCGAACTCTGTCACATTTGTTTATTTTCATTACCGCAACAAACAAAACCAACAACTATTTGAGTTACCAATTACCGCAAAGTCTTCTGAAAAATTACCACCACGACCTGTTTTCCCAAGTCCCTGAGTTCGATCCTGGACTTACCAGGAAACTTGAGTGCTCAATGCATTTCATCCATAATTCTATATTTTGATATCCTTCTTTCAATAAATATCCATTCAGGTGATTGTACCACATCTGTTCTAATTGTTCCAATCTATATAGTGATCTATGTACTTTATTGAATACCATTCCCGGGAATTTGATGTATATGTTTCAGGTACCTTAAATCCTTTCGGGGTTCTCATATAAATATCATTATCAAGAGATCCATATAAATATGCTGTGATTACATCTATAAGATGCATATCCAGACTTCTATACACAATCAATCCAATTAAATATCTTAATGTAATTGCATCCACCACCGGAGAATACATCTCCTCAAAACCAATACCAGGTCTTTGTGAAAAACCTTATACAACTAGTTTTGGTTTACATCTTGTGACCTCATTATTTTCATTTCTTTTCCTCACAAATACCCATTTGTATCCCACAGGCTTAAACCTTCTGGTGTTTGGTCTACAAGTCCAACAACCTGATATTTTGAAAGTGAGTTTAATTTCGCCTCGATTGCTTCTTTCCACTGAAGCCAATCTTTTCTATGTCGACATACTTCAACAGATTTTGGTTTAGGATCCTCATTTTCAGATATAATATCAAGAGCAACATTATAAGCAAAAATATTGTCAATAATTATATTAGTTCGATTCCATATTTTTCCTGTCATGACATAGTTTATTGAAATTTCATTATTATCTTTAGGTATTTCACCTTCCTCACTAGTCATGTCAAGGATTTCTTTATGGGTATTTACATTCTCAATCAAGTCTTTTTCACTATTAATTATTTTTCGTTTTCGAGGATTTTTATCTTTGGAACCCACTGGTCTACCACGCGTCTGGCGTATTCCAGATTCATTAGCAACAACTTGTTGTGTTGGGATATCAATTTTTGATGGAACATTTGTAACTGGTATATGTGACTTAGTTACTTTCTTTGCATCTATAGATGCATCTGGTAATTGATTTGCTATATTTTGCAAATGAATTATTTTCTAAACTTCAAGTTCACATTGAGGATTTTAATGAGACAATAACTTGGTATTGTATTTACTTTTGCTTTCAACATTGTCAATTTAGAAAAATATTTTTTATTTTTAAGTTGTATGTGTAGTTGCATTGTCTGCCAGATATAAATCTTCTTTGCTCATTTTTTAAACATGTAACATATGAAAATGATCCATGTTTCTTCATTAAAAGAAAATAATTACAATAAGAAAAACAACACTTAAAATATACAAAAGTTACTAACAAAAATAAAGATAGATAAAAGAAAACAACAACATTAAGTCTAAATATTCTCAAAGTCAAAAGAAACACTTGATGTGTCACCAACTGTGCCAATCTTCTCTTCAAAAGATTTGAAGAAGTCCGCCACATCCAAATTTGTCATATGGGATGGGTCAAATATATCATTATCCTGGTATGCAAAATTTGCTTCCACATTTTTTTCTTTTTCTTTCAGGGAGGCTTGATAGAGGTCAACTAAGTGTTTTGACGTATGACAGATACGTGACCAATTCTCGGTCATTTCGCATTGGAAGCATTTATTTTCAACACTCTTTGACTTTTATCTTGTGGAGCTTTTTCTTTGTGATCATCATTTTGTGTGGTCCTTTTGATATTTAAATGATTAGAATGACCACCACAAAAATAATAATTTATTTCTTCCTCTGCTACAACCACGACCTTGACTACGACAGACCTCGACCACGATTATTATTAAAATTCACAGCATTTACTTCAGGAAATAGTGTTGTTCTGGTTGGTCGAGATTCATGATTTTTCATCAATAACTCGTTATAATGTTCGATCACGAGAAGACATGAAATTAATTCAGAAGACTGTTTAAAATATTTCTCTCGATATTGCTGCTGCAAGAGCCTATTCGAGATATGAAATGTAGAAAATAGCTTCTCTAATATATCAACATCAGTAATTTTTTAAGCTCAGAAATCCTCGTGGTTTGGCCGGAATCACAGAATCTTCAAGACTGGCCCAGATTGATCCGACAGTCTGACCCTTCTGCCTTCTTTTCAATCTCCAGCTCGGTTCCTTTGAGTTTTTCCCTCCGACAGCCCCACTCTGAAAGCTAGACTTTCAGAACTTTCAAGTGACTTTAGAATCACTCTAAACTCACGAGTAGATTGGGAGATCTTCTCGTCCAAAATTGATGCGTTCTCCTCAACCCTCACTGCTCCCCCTCTCTTTTACGAAATTGCTGATTTTGTGATTTGAAAATGAAGTTCCAAAGGCTCTATTTATAGGCGTCCAAATTTTCCCTGGTGTTGACACCACCTACTTGGCTGCATGGCCAAGTGTTTCCCTCTCCCCTTATCAAAGCAAGCTTGCATCATCTTGGCCCAAAGTGTCTTCCTCATATGCATCCACCACAATTCCTTAGCCCTTAAGAATTTCTCCCAAGAAGACACATGGTTTGGCTGACGTTTTCCCTTGTGACCTCACCCTCCATATGAGTTCAACTTAGGGTTTTCAATGCATAATCCACAATAACGCAGCCAAATTCAATGCATAGGTGCTTGCCCGACCGTTCGATGCATAGGCGAGGCCCTTCGACGTTTGCGTGGGCGAGGCGTTCGAAAATAGCACCGGACGAGGCGACGCTACACACACAGGCTATTCTCGCTCTCTCCCACTTTCTCGCTCAAAATCTCGCTCTCTCCACTCTCGCTTTCTCCAACTTTCTCGCTCAAAATCTCGCTTTCTCTACTCTCGCTCCCTCCCACTTTCTCGTTGGTCTTGCTCTCTCCAATCTCGCTCTCTCCCACTTTCTCGCTTAAAATCTTGCTCTCAATGATCTCGCTGGTCTCGATCTCAATGATCTCGCTCTCAACGATCTCACTGATCTCACTCTCAACGATCTCGCTCTTAGCTACTGCGAACATTGTTTGTCTCCGTGCAATTTCTACACGATTGTGCCACTAGTCAATTGCCTTCCAGTGCTTTGTGCACAACATGCATTTCACATAAATTTTCCGTACTTAGCCTATTTTTTCCAAATTTCCCCAAACTCAATTTCCATATTTTTCTTTTCAAATCCCCATTCCTTCTTCACCATTCCATACTAGCTTCCTCGTCAACCTATTTATTATACAAATTAAATAGGAAAACACACTTAAGTAGAAAATTAGGGTTCGGGGTTCACAGCACACCTCTCGGTGGGTTGCTATATGCGTCCTATCTCTAGGCTACACGATTAAGCATGCGATTGACTTTGATAAATAAATGCTAAAGATAAACTATGGTAGAGATGAAGATGATGAAGAATACGGGAATTAAGATTTGTATTGATCACAAAATATCATAATATCTCTAGCTAAAATGTAATACAATACAGAGATTAGAAGGGAGATGAAGAACTCTGCGTCAAGGCTGCCGGTGGTGTCATGGTTGAATGGTGGAGATGTCTCTCGAGTTCTATCTCCGGCGAATGCTCTGATCATCATTCGGTCTGGGTTGTGGAGATGAAAAATTCTCACTGGAAATCTCTTTCAAGCTCTCATTTGTGATCACAAACTTCTGCCTTGAGGCAGAAGCTCGAAAGTCTCAAAATGAAGGTCTCAAGGGTTATTTATAGAATTAGGACGTCGACAGCTATAATGATGAAGGTATGACTCACTGCTGCTTTTGTCGCGATATGGGCATTGTCACATCGCCTTATCTTGTTGATACTCTCAAGGTATGCGTCCGAGCTGAATTTAGCTGAAGTTATCAACGCGTTCTACCCATCTTGCGATCTTCTATTATGGCTGTCAATCCGTGGCCGCAATATCTATTTGTTCACCGCATTCTCCATGCGTTGGATGCATGCGATTACTGCAACTTCCATACGTTGGACGCATGGGGTTGCCGTCAACATTCGTCTTTTGCGGTCGCCTGGCTTCAACACATGCATTTATCTGTGATTGCTTATTACAAACGCATGCATTTTCTGTGATTGTTTATTACAAACGCATGCGTTTGATTCATGTGATAGCTACAAAAATAGACACTTTGGCACGGAATAACGCATAATTTTGAGTCAGTGAGGTTTTAGGTGCTTATTGACGCAAAACTCAAATTTTCACAAATTCTAAGTATTATCACTGGATTTTCTACCTGTTAGCCCTCATAATTCTAAATAAAAGGCTTATAATAACTGGTATTTCTGCTGGTTATCAGAACGTGAGGAAGAAAATGGGGGTGGGGTTTTACTTTTTATAAAAAAAAAAAAACAATAATAATAATAATACAAAAAATGAAGTAAATATAATTACATTTAATTTCTTTCCGTTTTATACTATTAAATTTCTTTTCGTTTCAAAAGAAAATTAATTCCTGCCATTAAGTTTCAATTTGAATTTCAAATTGAATAATTTCACGCCAACAATTAAATTCCCACAATTATAAGTCCAAAATTCCAAAAATGTCTTCCAACTAATAATAATTACTGAAATTTCAAATAATAAAATTACTGAAATTACATTATTACTAAAAAAATGTGCGGGGTGTTACATAATTAGCTTAGTTGGTGATTGGCACGAACTCCTCCCGTGGTTGGATCAGGATCCATGCAACCGCTATACTAAAAAAAATATATTGTTAATAGAAAAAATATAGCAATGAGTTAAGGGATGTGCAGGAAAAGATATTTGTAGAAGAAGAAGAAAAAAAAGGAGAGATTGTTATTGTACTAAACATTGTGGATAATGAAGTATATAATATAAGCATGGACATATAAAATTAAGAGGAAGTAGACAGAAATTTGATTCGTTTGCTGTATTCAGCCAAAGCCCATATTGGGTATATATTTCTGTAAGCTGCATAATGTAACATACAATTCTTCATGAAAACCCCTGTTATTTCCTGTTGAGGAAAATCTCCTTCTTCAGTCTGTGAGTTTATTAATAGCTTAGCCGCGCGATGTAGAGGTTTAGGGTCCCTTTCTGCCTGTATAGAGTGGTATTATATTGATAGAATTAAAATTTAAAAAAAGATGTAAGTTAAATAAAGGTCATCACATATAAAAACCTGGCCTGAATGAATGAGGCCCATCATAGCCCATGCTGTGTGAACCAAATTGGAGCTGTTTCTTTCAAGGGGTACATATTTCTGATAAATTAAAATTTGGGTAGACAGTTTTAATTACGACGATGAGATAAGTTGAAAGTTTGAGTAGTAAATTTGCAAATTAATTACCTTATTTGGGCAGCAGAGGTAACTCTCTCCCCAACCACCATCAGACATCTGAATTTTTAGAAGGAAATGGACGGCTTTGCGAATTGGTGCAGAGTTGTTGAATGTTTTTCCGGCAGCCACAAGAGCGCCAAGCGCGAACCAAGCACCATACGTAAAGCAAACTCCCCAGTTGCCATACCAAGTACCGTCTGGCATTTGTATATCTTCAAGGTAGCGTACAGCGTTTTGTATGAAGTTGTCGATCTCCTTTGTCCTATGCCCTGGGTGAAGTTTCTTGAACAATACCAGAGCCTGGATTGCCGATGCTGTGCACTCTACATACTCGTGCTCAGTCACTATGTCTGCGAAGAATTCCGTCGGATTCAACATCTGCCACCGTACCGTATGCTATTATTATTACTATTTTAATTTCATTACTTTCATTCAAACCACTTCAATTAATTAATAGCTCACTTCTAGCCATTCTTGACCGGTTGCTGGTTCCCACGCTGCCAAACCTCCATTCTTACTCTGCACACATATACTACACAATATTGATTCCCTTCTGTTGAGGGGATATATTCTGTTTAAATGAGACACTATTCTTATTAACCTGTAGAGAAAGTAGGACATTCACAGAATCCCATAACCTCTGAGCTTCCATCTTCTCGCCAACAATTTCTGGCTTCATCATTGAGAAGAGAAGGCAACACTGAAAGCAAATGTTACCTTAAGGAAATTAATTAACAAAATAAGCTTGCAACGTCTTGAGGAAAACTTGCCTCTGCAGGGTGTATCTGCACCCCACTACGTAGCCCCACTTCTTTGGGACACGTGTTTTATTATTGTTCCTTTAAAATTTGGTAATTGCGTATGAGTTTTTTTTTTTTTAAATCTTAATTTTAGTTAAACTTAACCTTTATATTAAATTTGCTTTTGGGTCAGATGGTACCAGAACATGTGATCTAAGGAGGTTTTGAATCAAGACCCCTACATTATTTCCTCCGCACAAATTTAATATAATATTGTTAATTTCATCAGATTTCCAGTTACAATTTTTTCATGGGAGTGTTGTTATCACGAGATTTTGAGGCAAATAGTCATCAAAAGGAAGAACATCCTGTGGAGTGGATGATGAGTTTTTTACTTTGGTTTTAGACTTGAATGTTCATCCTGCTGAAAGCATTTTTATGGAATGAGGGGTTGAAGATAAAAAGAAAGTGGGACTATTGACTATTGACTCACACATATATAATAAAGGCAGTGACTCATGTTAAATATACATATGTAAATATATATATATACTATTGACTCACACATATATAATAAACATATATATATTTACATATGGAATTAAACCATTGAAGGATAGGATTTTTGGAAATTTGACAATAAAGAAATAGAAAAGGCTTTTTGACTCATGTTAGAAGAGAGGAAAAGTACTACAAAATTAATAAAATAAAATAAACAAAGAAAAATAATATTATTATTAAATTTGAGAAAAATGAGTAAATGACAAAGAAGGTACATTGATAATAAATGGATGAAAGATAAATTGTAAAAAGAATATTAATAGAAGAATTAATGGTATTCTCCTAAAAAAAAGACAATAATGGTATTATGGATTCTTAGATATTTTAGATGGATTATCAAATAGTTAATTTGAAAATTAAGGTTGGACAAAAGTTTAAATAGGAAGAACGATATAGTGTGATCGACAACAACACTGTAGGTGATTTATTTTACTAGATGTCTTATTAGTAGTAAATATTCTTAAATTTCATGAAGTTATGTTTATGTATGATTTTAGAGAAATTTTTATGTGATTTTCGAAAATATGTATTAGGATTTTCTAATAATGTTATGTTTTTAGCAAAATTTACTGTTTTGAAATGTATAAGAGGAAATGTATTAATGTGAAAAATAGAATTTATGAAGCGTTGTTTAGAAAGAAATATCATGATTTAAGAACATTAATGAATTTCGCGAAAGCAAGATTTTCAGAAATGATGCATTTTATGTGCTTAATTGATATGATTTTTAAATTACTAGATCGATATATCCACGGTGATTTCCACTATACTGACGTGAATGTGTTTTCATAGTATAGCCATGATATACATGGGGTTTTTGGAATCTACTTCAACATACACATAGAGTTTAGGTTGTGTATTGACGTGTTTTGCCTTTTGGGGTTGCTCTATATGTGTATGACGATGTTTGCCTCGATATTTATCTTGAGATTACTCGATAAATTGTATGACCATGTTTGTTCTGCTGTACATCTTGAGATTACCCTGTGCATAGCATGACCACATTTCTTTGCTATGTACGTTGAGTTCCTCTTTATATAGTATGACCACATTTCGGTACAGGATTTAATGAAGGTTATTACAAGTTCATGTTCACATTTGTAAGAGAATGCTTATGATTTTCTCTATGTAATAATTCGTGCAAGCTTTCTAGTTGTTTATGTTTAACATTGGTTTACAGAACTTGAATTTCTATCTAGTATGAGTATAATTTCCTCAAATTATTTTTCTATAAAATTTAATCACTCACTGGGTTTGTTAACTCAAGCTTTTATAATTTTTTTCCACACCAAGTTATCCTTGAATTTCAACCAAAGTTAGCTTATCAAAAGTTGCCACCTGTCTCGTCAGTGTATTGCGACATGTAGCTAAACTTGGGGGGTTAATAAGTGTGCAATTGATAAAATGTGCAAGTAATGTATTTTGAAATCAAGTTAAGTATGAAGGTTCAAGGTGAAATTGACGGTAGGCTTCATTGCACGCTCAGGATCTACTGTCATTATAACCCATTCTAGATGAAGGTAGGGTAATCTTGGGTTGTGGTGTGACAATTTATTATTCAATTATTTAGATAAAATTTATATGCAATATTACATCATCAATTATATGTAAAAATCTAAGACCGTTAGTGTAATCTTGAACCATCTATGTAGTTGACATGCAGGTGGATTAAGTAATAATAATAATAATAATAATAATCTAAAGGGTCTACACTATATGGATGAGGTTGGTTATCTTATTTTGGTAACACTATGGATGCAAACCACTTTATAATTGTTAGATTAGATTCAAATCTTCACGGAGACATGTAGCTAGATGACTTTGTTAGGATTCAATAAGCCTAACATATGAGAGATTTGACAAAATAAGAAGCTAGGAATATAACTTTTCACAAAATGGAATTCATTTCCTCTCATGTACGGAAGGTATAAAGTAGAAGGCTAGTTTCATAAAGTGTTGATTTTAGGACTTGAATAATTAGGTCCCACCCTTTCGCTCAAGTGGGGCTTAATTACTTTATGATTGTATCATAAACAAATTGTTCATTAGAAGATCAAAGGAAACTCAAGGTATAAGATGTAATTAAAAGGGCAAAATATATTTTTGACCCAACTGTAGTTACAAAAACTTATGAATGATTGACTTACATGTGATGATTAGATTAATAGACACAACTTGTTTCACAATGCATTAGCGTGCAACTTTAGGTTCACAGTGGAGTGATCTGAAGTTGGTGAATAAAAATTAATTGATTAAAGAGTTCAACTAATTAATTTTATACATTAGATCATATAATCTATAAGTTCATAAGTTCTCTTTGTAAGCTCAAAGTAACACTAAAAAATTGATTTAATTGAACGAAAATTTTGAAATATTCAAAATCAGTATCTATTGTGTTTGATACATTAAATATAAAGGACATAAGATATATTTCATTTGAACGGTTCAAATTAATATATAATGTATTAGGCATATTAAATAAGAAGAAAATATAATATTTATTGTATTTGATGTAAAATAAATGTTAAAAGGATTAATGCATATTAGATGCATGAAAGAAAAATATATATTTAAAATTTGAATGAGATTGAAATAGGTTAAATATGTATACCATGAAATTTGAATGAGAAAATTAATTATCCCTGATTGATATTAAAATTATGGCAAAGATTTGTCCTAATCTCCATAAATAGAAACCCTTGCGTTGAGTCATCCTAGATATGTTACCTCTCGAGAGAATTAGAGAATTCTCTAGATCTCTTCTATCATGACAGATTTCTTTCGGGAGAAGTTAGTGAAGAAAGACTTTGTAGAGATCTCAACCTTGATTAAAGTCACACCAAAATAGACTCCTTATAAAGCATAGATACTTCATGTGAGATAAAAAATCAGTATCAGATACGTATCGGATATTGATACTTTCAGATACTTCCCAGATACGTATCTAACACGTGATTTGACATATCTATACTTTCAGATACTTTTCAGAACGATTTGACGTATCTATTTCTATGCGTATTTTTTTAAGAAAAAAGACAAGTAACTCATTTAATCTTTTTCAATCTAAAATTAGACAATCTATTTAAAAATTAGCTCATTACTTGAGTCCAAAACGAAAAGAAAAAAAAATAACGGACAAAATCCTATACTAGAATCATCTAATCTCCATCTTCACATTTGAATCCCCACAAATCCACCAAAATATAAACAATTTGGATATCTTTAACAATAAGTTCTTCGTTTATTTTCATACTTCTCTCTCTAATATTCTTCTTCTTCTTTACAATATGAGTCACTTTTCTATTACATTTTATTAAATATTGTACTTCAACGTCTTAGATGTTGCTTTTTTTTTTTTTTTTATTGTATTCAGTGTTTGTATTATATTTTGTGCTATTGTTATTAATTTGTATGCTAAATTTATCTATGTCCTAGATTTTTGTAAAGAAAAAGAAATGTATCTTCAACATATAAATATCTTCGTTTTTTAGAAATATATATATTAAAAATATATATAAAAAAATGACGCATCCTTGGACGTATCCATATCTTAGTTTTTTAGAAATTGACGAATTGCGTATCCGATCGTATCCGTATCGTGTAACCGTATTTGTATCTGTTGTTCATATTAGACTCCATTATATGTAAGTTTGTTTAACCGTTTGATTGTTTCTAAAAAATTATAAATAACTCCTTAGTTCATTCCAACAATTCCACTTTAGGTTTAAATAGCAGCAATGAAGTCTTTACTTTGAACTATCCCAACCCAACTATTGTTTATAAATTTTTTAAGATACTTGTGGCTGCCAAACTTTCCACCAATTTCTTAAGTTGGTATAAATAACTCAACTTCAATAATAAATACTATTGAAATTTGCACATTTATCGAGTAACTCAATTTTTTTTACCTCTTTAATTTTTCATATTTATTGAGAAGTGCATCTTTCCCTCTATCTGTACTTTTATATTTATGAAGTAATTTTCCCTTCTCTTCTTTCTTTACTTAGTGCCCAAAACTTAATTAATTTTATACATAGAAGGTAATGCACATACCTTTAGACCTTCTGCAGTACAATCAGAAACTTGCCATCCATGATCTTGGTCAGAGAAAGTCCAAGATCCTTTGGAAATATGTCGATGCATGGTGTTGAAGTCCCCGGAAGGGTTATCCTTCACCTGAGATTTTTTAATGAAGTCATGTCCTCTAGCTAATGTAGGTCCAATTTCGTCAGCCATATCAGCCGCAAGCAATGCTTGGATGGCAAAACCCGTATCCCACTCTTGACTACCAAAGCTCTGCATCTTCATACCATCTTCAGCAACCCATATGTAATCAGGGATCCTCGCCAGATGCTTCTTGAAGGCAACCCCGTTGGGATCTTCCACCCAACATGCTAGCATACACAATACCTGCAGAGACGTTGTCGCCAAACGGAGGAGTTGAGCTTGATTATGTGGAGCCATCCATGATGCATATTAATTATTGCTTTTACCTTCTCAACACAACCAATGGTAATGTATCGACTGTTGTCATCTTCGTAATGGATATGCTTCATCGTGACTTGAAGAGCCTTCTCCCTAACTAGCTTGTTCAATGGCCAACGGGTAAGAAGAGGCTCAGTGAAAATGTAAAGACTATCCCATAGTAGGTCTTGAATTAAGGGATGCGGGTAGTATAGATCCTCCTGCCCATCCGGAAATAAAATATACACATACATTAATTGTAATGTAACTGGCAGCAAAATAAATATGTCTAATCAAATGAAGTTATATAAATTAGACCTTTGTACATAGATGCCGAGTTTTCTTCCAGTTGATCTTATCAAAAGGTTGGGTGTGAAGTTCTCGTCTCAATTCTTGAACGAGCGGTGTGATTTGGCAAACAAACCTTTTCCCATACAAGTAGGACATGGGCATGTAAACCATTCGACAATAGCACCACATTTTTGCTGCAGTAATTAACTTTATATATATATTAATATCTAAATCATGAAGACAACAATGAGCGAAACAATAATCAGACCTGGGTGCATTGGCAGAAATGAAGGGAGTATCCAAAACTCCGGCGGCATTGGGTTGCTTCCAGCCCAGTCATAAACACCAAATATCTGTATTCGTGCATAATTAATTAATTAATTAATTAGGTAGGTATGAGGAAATTAGTTAAGGAAAGCAGAGGAAGGAATATGTCACGGACGGAGAGCCATGTCTTTCCCCAAGAGGGTATGTAGGTGACACCACCATGATAAAAAATCCAGTTGCGGGCTCTAGCACAAGCATTGTTAAGACCACCATGTGGGGGTTCTCCAAGAATACGCATACAGATATAGCTGAGAGCGGTGCAGAACATGGTACTGTGACCCTCTATATGCAATCCCCACCCACCATCCTCGTTTTGATGGCAATATATGTATCTAAGTATTTCTTTCTTGTGCTCTTTGGGGAATACTTGGTCCAGATGTCCTGTTATGTACAAACACATTACCTGCACATCCCATGTTCAATGCCCTTAATTCATTTCCATGTAAAATCTATTACTTTATATTATATTACTCACCAGCGGTGGAAGGAAGAACAAGGCACCTGCATTTTCAGCTGGCCAATGTCCATCACTTGCCTGCAACGCTGAGTAGAAGTGAACTGCTCTTCTCAATGCTCTTCTCGTCTTCTCTTCTGTTATTTCCTCCCCCTCCTCTATCTTCACTGCACCAATTTCTTGTTTGAACTTTTTCTCCCTCAGGAACTATCAATTTTTCAATTCAAATCCATGTGTTACCATCTTTGCAAACTACATTGTAAATATCAATATCCTATCTTTACAAAATGAATTCTCAATAACTAATTCCTTACATCATAATCGATTCAACAATTTTTCTATCCAAATGTGAAGACCTGATGAGATTAACGGTTGATTGAAGATATGGTCTATTTATTTTCTAGTAGTTTTGGAAAATGTACTGTCTTGACAGTAATAGACACTAATGACATCTTTGACTGCTAGCTAACTTACTATATTTGAAACTATTTCTAGTAGTTTTGTCATTTAAAATAATTACTCAAAAATTACTGACATAGATCATTTAGGTCCCGTTTGGTGTTTTATTTTTTGTTTCTGTTTTTAAAAATTAAGTCTATATCGTCTACATTTCTTACCATAATTTGCATAGTTGAATTCTTAGTCAAATTCTAAAAACAAAAACAACTTTTTTTAGTTTTCAAAATTTGACTTGGTTTTTTAAATCATGGTGAAAAGTAGATAATAAAGAAAAAAAATTGGAGATGAAAGTATTGTTTATAGGCTTAACTTTAAAAAAAAAAACAAAAAACAAAATTGAAACATGGCCTAAATTATCTTTGTTTTTATTTTATATTTTGTACAAATGTGAGACCCATATGTCCGATAACCTATTGGGTATGAATTGTGATTTAGTAAATTACAGCTTTTTTTTTCTTGACAGCCTCTAGATTTCTTTAAAATATGTATATTTTTTATTAAAAAAAAATAGAATGAAAAACCCTTGCTCATAATTTCATCAAAGTTGCAATTCTATTTGATTTCCAATAATTCATTACTAATTTTAATTATGTGAAGTTTTTCAAGAACTTACTAATTTCAGTAAAAAAAAAAAAAATTGAAAAAGTGGTTTGATCAACATATAGACTAGCCATTAGATAACTTTAGAAAAATTAATCCATGATAAATAAAAAAAAAAAGAAAAGAAAAAGAAAAAGAAAAGCACCAAACACTAAACTTCTCGTTATTAAGGGTAAAAAATAACACGTTTAGGTTTTCACCTTACAAGACTAGCGCGCTTTTTAAAATTTGTAAAAAAAAAAAAAAGTTTTTCTTGGTCCATGTTGGGCGAGATTAAACAAGAAGTTAAAAAATCAACATTTTCTAACCTGTCGATTATTTTGAGTCTTCCCTATACATCTGTCCATTTCACACAGAAATTTTCTAATTTTTTTATGTAATCTTTTCAAATCTTATACAAAATCATATATTATTTTCAAATTTTCTCCAAATCAGTTATGTTTAATAAATATTATATCAAATTATTACGTAATTTTTCAACTCTTTAGCATACACTATGTTTTCACAATTATAGGAATTTCAAAAATTCCAAATGAGTTTTTCAATTATCAAAAATAGATTTTTCAAATTGATTCAACATTTTTAAATCTTGAGAAATATCAAATTTTTCGGAAAATTAGGTAACATTTTAGATATATTTATAATCTTGTTGTTAATCCTGCCTGAGATTCTACTGAGAAAGCTCATATATGAATCTCGGTGTTAAATTATGCTTGAAATTTCACCGAAAAATCTCAAATATATAGAATCTCGGTGTTATTTTGTCCGGGATTAGCAACGAGATGTACATTATCTCGATGTATAATATGGCGAGATGTACCGAGAAAGCCCCAAACAATCGATAAGTTAGAAAAAGTTAATTTTTTTTTTTTATCTAAAATAGTGTGATTCATCTTACCCGAGATGGACCGAGAAAAACTATTTTTACGTGTTTTTAAAAAAATGCTAGTTTTACAAGGTAAACACTTAAACGTGCTATTTCTGACAATTTTCCAATATAGGAACACGGTTTAAAATATCGATATCAAAAAAAAAAAAAAAATATTAAGGTCTTAATTTTACGAAAAAAAAATATCGATATCTATGAATATTTCTAAAAAGATTACAAATATATAAAAATAAAAAATTTAAATTTAAATTAGTATATAAATATTTTATGATTTTTAAACAAGTTAGTTAATATATCTATTCTTTATATTATATTTCCATTAGTGACATGTTTTTGCTTATTTTTTATGTTTCACAAAATTTTTCTTCGATATAGTAGAAATATTAATTCGCCCCCTTGTCAATGTTGAACCCTTGAAAATCTGAAAATATTGATGAGAAAATCGACATGTCAAGGAAATTTAATACTATGGATAGGAGAGAAAACATTGTTTAATTTATAATTTAAATATCGTATTAAAAATAACAATAAAAGTACCCATTAATATAATAAAGGATATCTGCAATGGGTGGCAAATCCAAAATGTATAATTAGGGGTATGCCTTCAACATATGAAAAATTTTCCAAATTTAAATTGTTTGTTTATCCCAGATTATTCCAATTTTGCATTTTTAACAAACCCACTTTTTTAGTATATCAGTCAAGTAATATACCACATTAAAAATATATCAATGATGTATTTTGTTCCCATTGATTTGTATACTTTTTATATTTTTTATTTGCAACAATATGAGTTATTACTCTATTTTTTTATTTCCTATATATTTTATCCCTTTCGTAGCTTTTTCCTTTTTAAATGGTGTTGTTTCTTTTATTTTTAGGTATAAATGTACAATAGGCCGAGGAGATTCAACCTAAGGCACACTAACACTTAGTTTAATATACTCATTTTGATAATTTAGGGGTGTGTTTGGAACAATAGAGAAAAAAGTGTTTTTCAAAAAAGTTATTTTTATGATTATTTTACAATACTTAAACAGTTAGTCATTTTCAACCATGTATCAATAGTGTATCAAGTGTCTATCAATAGTGTATCAAGTGTATATTAGAAGTGTATCAGACATATACTAGTAATGTATTAAATATATCAAGTGCATCAATTGTATATCAATAGTGTATTAAATGTATATCAATAGTATATCAAGTCTTTCAAGGGTATCGAGTGCATCGCACGTATCACATGAGTTGAGTTTTTTTTTTTTTTTTTTTTTTTTTTTTTTTTATATTTTTGCAAAAGTAAGTGTGCGCTATGAGCCTAATTTTTTAAATTTATTTGCCAAATCTGCAAAAGCTCTATAATGAATGTAAAAGTTGACGTTTTAAACTTATTATTTAAAATAGGTAGATTAAGGGTTCATTTTTATTTAAATACTTTTAATAAAGACTAATTAAAATATACTTGAAAGACTATTTTAAGTGATTGTCAAACACTCAAATTTTTTTCTAAATGACTTATTTTTAAAATTACTTGAAAATGTATTCCAAACACACGTCAAATTAGTCAAATTAAAATTTTAAAAACTAAGAATTTGTTTGGATTGACTAGAGAAAAAACATATTTTTAAAAAAAAATCATTTTTATTTAAACTTTGTTTAAAAAACATTTTAAAATAGACTTTAAAATATTTTAAAAGCGTGTCAAACAGTTTATTTATTTTTTTTAAACGACTTATTTTTAAACTTGAACACTAGAAAAGTTAAACCCAGAAAACGTACCTATTTGTAAAAAGTGGAGACTAGAGAAGTATTTTATCTTCTAGTTTAAGCAATAGTAGTGTAGTAGAGGATGGAAAAGTGTTGTGTTAAAGCAGGCATGAATTTATTTACTTGCATTCGCCAGAGGACGTCGGCACTAGGTTTGACTTTAAAGCGATTTTGGTAGAAATGAAGGCGAGCCTCTTCTACTTCTTCTCTTTCCTTCGGAGTACCTGCGTCCGGATCGAATTCCCAAGTTTGTCTCCCTACGAAGTTGTTTGTGCTGTATATGTACGGCTCATTCCCTCCATCTCCAATCTTAAGTCGCCACATATTTCTTTTACTCCCTCTTCCCGATTCTGATCTCTGTGTCCGAGCTATCTGTTAATAATCAAAACTAACTGGTTCTCATGATCAATGAACCCATCTTTACATTAACATTATATTAGTAATGTTTGCAAATACACACAAGCAATTAAGATGTAAATTGGAGAAGTAGATCGTGGTAAACGACAATCACAACGACAACTCCCTCGTCATTCCAAACTAACAATCAAGTTCATTTCGAACGCCAACATTTAATAACATGTTTACAAGTGATTTTAATATGGTTAAAAGTACTTTTGTCCTTTTCATTATCAAAATCACATATGAAAATATAATATAAAGAAATACTAATTATTTTAAGTGATTAAATATATATGCTTTGAATTGGATTTTTAAACGTAGTAAAAGTAATTTTAACAATTTCAAATTCACTGTTAAATATATCATCATATGTATGTTCTATCAGGAAACACAAATAAAGGCTCACTAATTATCTCTAGAGTTAGGTTTAAACCAAAGCCCTCTAACACAAATCGTTAAGGATAATCTCCACTTATCTTTTAAAGATATATATGATTGTGACATTTGTTATGTTAAAAAATATTTTCAATAGTTTTGATATTTAAAACAGTTTTCATATATATATATATATTAAACATAATTTTTTGTGGTGAAATATCAACAATTGAACGAATATAGTTTTTATTGACTTTCAATTGTAAAGAGTAGAAACATAAAGTTTAAAAGTAATAAAAGAGATAAAATGAAATAAGATATTTTCATTTATAATTTTAAAGAATGTTCTCAAATAAAATGAGATATGATATTAAACACATTTTCCTGAAGATAACATGTGAAAGAATGCAAGAAATGTTGTTATCCTATGAATGGATTTGTATTGCATTTGAACGATGTGTATGATTTAAAAATGTTCATTTCTAATCTTTTATTAATGAAAAAATAAGATTAAAAAAAGAGACTCATAAAGAAATAAAAAAAAATGGTTAAAAAAGTACACAAAAAATTTGAAATGTTACGAAGATAAAATAGGTATTGTTGTAAGAAAACTAATAACAAATAGGAGATGTAAACTTAGAAAGATAGAGATAATAGGGTAAAAGATAGAAAGCCTATAAAACAAAGTCTTGTGATTTTGAGGGTAAAATGGTCATTATGAAAACGTTTAAAGGGCGACTAGAAAAGTTAAAAATTCTCCACCCCCCACAACGCTTTTTAGCATAGTATAGATGAAGTATATCAATTATACTCCAAATTTATAGGTCTACAAATACTCGCGCATTTGTTATTATTCGTGAATTTAATTTGAATATTTATTCATTTGTTTCAAAGTATTGGTTTTCTAGTAAATTATCATCAACCTATAATGGTTCAATTCATCCTATTAATAACTATTATAAATGAAATTTAATAAACTATTAATACACCAATATTACATTTGAAATTGTGAATTTTAAATAGACGTTGATATATTGTTCATAAACTTGAAAAAAATTATTTTAAGATGTATTAATATATTAATGATACACCATGTTATACTTGAAATAATTTTGGAATTAATGTTATACTTTTGAAATTTTTATTTAATAATAGATGTTGATATTTGCCACTGATATATTAGTGATACACTTAATATTATTTTTTTTAATGAATATTGATCTTATTGATACACTTAAGGGTATATTTTAAATGAATTTTGAATCGAAATTAATAAACTATTTATACACTGATAATAATATTTGAAATGAGTGTTGATATACTTAAATTACTTTTTGAATGAGTATTGCTATACTATTGATATAATAATGTTATATTTGAAATGAAAAATATAGAATGAGTATTAGTGTGCTACCAATAACAATGAAATACTTCAAAGTTCAAATCAATTTTTATTATCAATGTTATTTTAAATTAACTTTGAATTATTTTATCCTAAAAGAAATGAATTTTGAATAATGTCTATAAGCTAAAGATGCAATATAATGAACAATGATGATATACTATTAACTTACCATTAATGATATACTTGCAAATACAATCTAAATAATTAGTACTAATATACAATTGAAAAATGGTAAACTTCATATTTGCTATATCAATAATATCAATGATATTGTTGATATAGTAAAATGAGTGAAGTTTATTTATAAATATAACAGTTTTGCTATTTAAAATAATTATCATTATTATATGGATTTCATTGAAGTATAAGATTATTTAAGAATTTTTACAAACCGTGGAACGAAATTTTAATTTATAATATGAGGAGTAAATTCCAAATTTCTACCAATAATGTGACCAAATATGGAATTTAATATTAAAAAATTATCCAGAAATAATTAACACTACAGAGAAGAGTGGAACGAATAGAGAGAAAAGTGAGAGGAAAATGCATAATCAGATCAAATCAGTGAGAGAAGAAGAGATTCACCGGAAGGCGGAGGTAGCAAATCAGAAGGGAATTTGAGTGATGAGCAAAGATTGAAAATATTGGGGAAACGTGATGGGAAGGGGAATGAAAAATCAATTAATGGGTTTGAGAATCCGATTGTGAGTGGGATGATTTATATATGGAATAGGGGAAAAGAGTTGGAGGCGCAGCTCCTTGGCCCTCACGCAAGTTTGGAATGTCACGTTTATCATGGTGTAAACATGGTTTGGCATCATATATCGCATGACTAACACATGGGTCTCACCAATGAAATAAACCATGACACGCCCACAATGGTGTTCAACTGCCAAGTTGGAAGTTAATTAGAGGAATATTCCCATTCTAAAAAATTATATATAACAAAAACGAGTTCGTTTTTCAAAATATTTAGGCACAACCAACCCAAAAGCAATTCTAACTACATTTGTTGTTACAAAATCAAGCTATGTCGTATGTCTTTGTTATAAAAGGAATTATATGAAATGATAGTGATATAAGTCTATCATCGATGAAAAGTGATACAAGTCTACATATATATTTCTATTAAAATCTATCAGAGCCTATCAATAATAGTAATCAAATTGCACATATAGTTCTATCGATGACATAATTCTATAAAAAAAACAATCACATACTTATAATTTTATCAATGATATTTCTATCTACGTCTATCTACGTCTATCGGTTTTGGTTGTCTCTTTGACCTCAAATTATCAAGCTAACTACATGTAAAAACAAACTTTTAGTTTATTAATGAACACAAACCTCAAACAAATAGAGTATTAAATAAGTAGATAAGTGATATAACAATATCAGGCTAAAATGCAAACATGCTATATGAATATAAATCAAAAGATGATTGAATAACAAACCAAAATTAATTTGTTTTACAAATTAAAAAAAATGAAAACATAATAGATCTTAATAATTGATATCATTTGATTATTAAATTCTACATTGATAGCTTGTAGAGCCATTACAACCTTTTATTTAGAATTATTAGGGTTGATGAGCTAAATATACGTTAATATTGATGAAAATTCATGGAATAATGAGCTTGCATTGATCAGCACTGAAAATTCCCACTAACCCTATATTATGCATTATTTTGTGTCAAAATGTCTATTTTGTAGTTGTCGTAGGAATCAATCGCATGCATTGATCCCAAACCATCACAAAGTTGATCACATGTGTTGATCTTAATGAAGACAGTTGGTCCCATGAAGTGTTGCAACTACAGTGATAACCATGATAGGAGGATGATCGCAAAGTGGATGGAATGCGTTGATACTTTAGAAGAAACAATCATGAATGCATACCTCGGGAGTATCAAAAAGATAAGATCATGATGACATTTCGCCTACCACGACAGGAATGGCAGTGATTCAGAGCAGGATTATCAAAGCTATCGGCGTTTGAGCTCTATAAATAGAGTCTTGTAGCCCACATTCAAAGCATACGAGACTCTGTCTTAGGCAGATTCTTGTGATCACAGACGAGAGTATGAGCAAACAGTCTTTGAGAGTTCTTCATTCCCATAACCCTTTCGGATTGACGACCGAAGCTTTGCCGAAGATAGAGCTCGAGAGAGACTACTCCACTGCCCATCCATGGCACCACCGATAGCCTTGACCTACATCTGATGAAAGCAAGAGATGGCCTACATCTAGCCCTCCACCTCTCTTCTTACCTCTGTATTGTATTACATTTTGGCCTAAGATATTAATACATTTTGTAATCAATGCATCTCTTTAGTTTCTTCAACATTATTTTTATCATCATCTTCTACTTTACCATCTTTTACTTTCATTGCAATGAGTTAAGTGCATATCGCAAGAGTTATCGCATACTCAATCATGCGACATAGAGATATGCATGTAGCATACCACCGAGAGGTGTGCATTGCGCGAGTATAATGTGTCAATCCTCTTTGCTTATTGTGAGGCTATTGTAATGTCTGTCTATGAGCTAAATAGTTATAACCAACTGCTCAAGAGGTTAAATAGTGGAACTCACTACGTAAAGTAAGTAGTATTCCTAGAGATAGGAATAATCTTATGCTCAACGCAACCATGCGTTATAGAGATATAAGCATGTGGCTGATCACTAAGAGGTGTGCAATGCTTTAGTGTGGCGAGCTAGAATTACCCTTGCGACCAAACTTAATGACTTGGTGAAATTTTTCCTCAACTTTACTTCTCTATGCATCTCATTACTTGTTAATAGTTGTCGCATCTCTACCAATTCTCATAGTCAAACTTCAATTGCTTAGTTTGTTTAGCTAGGAGTAGGAGTAGCGCATAACAATCAACTTCTTTCTTGTTATTTTTATTCGCCGCCTCAAACACATTACTTTATGAACATCACTTAGTTGCAAGTGAAGGAATTCTAAATCAGGAAAACCAATGAGCAGAAGAAGATCGTTCCAAACTCAATTGTGAAAGAACAAGAACATTTACAATCAAACAGCAACAGTTATGCATCATGGACCAAATTACAACATGCTTTGAAATTAAACTACAAGGGATCGAGTACAATACCTTTGAAGAACCCTTTTCTTTTAGTATTTCCCTTGATTGAACACCAACGTGTCTAACAACACGAACACAACGAGCAAACCAGCAAACAAAACAAATTGGAAAAACCTCGAACCGAGTAAAACTCGATCCTCAACCCTAGAATGGAATTGGACACCACCACTCAATTGCCTTGGTATTCTCGATGTGAGAATCCAGGGGTTATAGGCTCTGTATGAAAGAACTCTTATGCAAGAGAACCATTGAGTAGAAGCAAGATCGTTCCAAACCCATTGTAAAAGCATAAAGCATTTACAAACATACAAGAACAGTTATACATCATAGAGTAAATTACAACATGCTTTTCATTTAAAACCAAAGGGAATCGAGTATCATAACTCTGAAGAACTTTTCTTCAACTATTCCCTTGATCTACATCAGTCACACATTCCAGCAAACTCGATCACGAGCATGAACGCAACGAACAACAGTGAATTCCACGAACTGTCAGATCCTCAAACCCATCGAGTAAGACTCGATCCTCGACTCTCGAACAACAACACTCGACACTACCACTCAATTTCCTTGGTATTCTTGGTGTGAGAATCCAGAAGGTGTGGACTCTGTGTAAATTTGGTAGAAGGAAGGAGGAAATATACAATCGAGTAAGTGGGAGAAAGGCTTAAGTCTATCGTATAGACTGGGTACTCGATCATTTAGTAAATGAGAAGTTGTCGTCTAATAAACTCACTCGTCGTTCACTCTCATAAAGGGCTATCGTATAGCTCTCTCTTTTTATTACCCGATCAAATGTGAATGCCATTATGAAAAATGAAAACAATTTTTACTTTTATTCTTCAGTTATTAAAATTGATAGTAACCTCCCACTTCACGGTTAAAGGAGAAACAAATAACCAACCAAATATTTATCTTATAATTGTTTTTATTATAAATAAATATAATAACTAATTTATCATATTATTTTTATAACCTATAGTTTTAATATCACATCATATATAATATAAAAACCATAGTTCTTTTCTCCTTTATTTTATATAAATCATATTTATATTAATTCCTCCAATTAATGTATCAAATACATCAAATCAATTATATCAAATATAATTGAATTAATTGAATTATATCATATATAATCAAATTCCCTCTTGTTAATTTGAACACTTCAAACTAACCCAAAAACAGATTCTCAACTTGAATCTATTGAGCTACCAAGGGGACCTTATGGACCTGTAGTTTGAAGCTCCAATAGTATGTGAATCACTGACTAAACTCTTTAATCACGATATTCACCATCTGTTAACTAACGGGCATTCCACTAAAGACTGATAGCTGCACTCTTTGCACTATAGATATATTTTTGTGTCCATTGGATATAACCAATCAACAGTACGATGACCTTTCACAAAATACTTGTAAGTGAAGTTGGGCCAATTTACCGTTTTGCCCTTGTAGTTACATCTAACTCCTTAAGTACAACTGATTCTTCTAATGAACAATATATCATAGTCCTACTATGAGTGAACACTTCTCGGGCCATGAGAAGGTGTGACACTACATTGTTCAAGCCTTGGAATCAACACTTAAGGGAGCAATCTATCCACTTACCCTTACTTCGGGGAAGGAATGAATTTCGTTTAGTGTAGCTAAGTTCCCAGCTCCCCAATCAGACGAATCCTCAAAGTGGTAGGTTTGAGTCGGTGATCTNAAACAGATTCTCAACTTGAATCTATTGAGCTACCAAGGGGACCTTATGGACATGTAGCTTGAAGCTCCAACGGTACGTGAATAGCTGACTAAACTATGTTCAAGACCTGGAATCAGCTCTTAAGGGAGTAATTTATCTATTTACCCCTACTTCAGGGAATGAATGAATTTCGTTTAGTGTAGCTAAGTTCCCAGCTCCCCAATCAGACGAATCCTCAAAGTGGTAGGTTTGAGTCGGTGATCTGGCACTCGCACCCATGAAAATCAAAGGATCACCCTCATAGGCAGGAGTTCCCAACTCACTCAGGATTAAGGTCATGTTACCTATAGTCATCCTAGTGAAATGAAAGTCTGTGTCATGAACGACGTTATATAACGAGAGTAAGCATTTCTTGGTCTGATCTTATACAAACCCCTTTGTATAGGTACCCCCGTTCGCATGTCTCTAAATGAATGATCAGGATCAGATCATCTGTATCACTTTACGACACTTGTAACATCTACAAAGTGGGTCGTATCCGTATTGTCACCAAGATAAGATTTTCCTCCCTTATTCATATACTACAGATCATTTAGGTTATCACTCAAGGCATTATCCACTTGTACGTGTCCACATATATGCTTAAGTTACAACGATAACCAGGGATCTTAGTTTATTGGTTTGTGGTTAATGCAACTAAAATATCTCATATTTCATAGACAACAGTGAAGGAAATATCTCATATTATTACATCACAAACGTTTGTTCATACAGGTGTTTACAAACTACAGAACCCTACAAGATTTAGGGCATCAACTGAAGGAACTCTTTTTCAAGAGAACCTGTGAACAGAAGTAAGATCTTTCCAAGTCCATGGTGAAAGAATAAAGGCATTCACAAACATAGAAAATAGTTATGCATCTTATATAAAATTATAGCAGCTTAAGTAATCAAATACAAAAGGAATGAGAGACATACCTTTGAAGAACTCTTCTTTTATAAATCTCTCGCTCTCAATAATTGAACAACAACCTCTCACTGTCGTCACAATCGTCTAGCCAATCTGTCGCTATCGTTCAGATCATGAACAGTCTGTTCCTTGAACAAGCACCCTTCCACATTACCACTTGGCAACTTTGGTATTCTCGGAGTGAGAATCCTGGAGGTGTGGGCTCTGTGTGAATTTGGTAAAGGGAAGGAGGAAGAAAACGATCAAACTACACGATCAAGTAAGTGGGAGAATGGATCTGTCTATCGCATAGACTAAGAATACTTGATTGTTTAGTAAATCTTGCTCTCGTGAGAATCATCTAGCCGATCATTTAGTTTCTCGCTAGATTATTTATACGATCATTTAGTAAATCGCTAGATCATTCACACAATCGTTTAATAAATCTCGCACTACACGATTGTTTAGTCTCTTGTTTACTGATGCTTGATTTTATGAAATGGAAATGTGGATGATATGTGTTGATGAAATTACATTGTGCACTCAAGTTTCCCCAGCGAAATCCAAGTGTAAATTCCTCTGAGTTTCCTGGTAAGTCCAGGGTCGAACACAGGGACTTGTGAAAACAGATTGCATTGGTAATTTTTGTGAAGAACTTTGCGGTAATCGGATAAATAAATAAATTGTTGGGTTTGTTGTTTACGTTGATGAAAAATAAATAAATGCGGTGGAGTTTGAAAAGAGTTGGTAAATGGAAGATGCGATGAGTATGTGGTGAACGGGTTGAGAAAAATTTCAGCTAACACTTCCTAGGATGCGTTCATGTTATGCGATCAAGCAACATGCATATAACAGTAAACCACCTTTCAGTGTGAATGCCACGGCTTCTAAGGTTAGAACGTATGCGATATATGCGCTAAGTCTATAGGACCTACACATAAGCCTCTATTCCTATTTATGCGATGATGAAATGACACACACACAAATAAGGCGACCATATAATATCATTCCCATCTCTAGGATGCATGCTATGCAGGTTGACAAACAGAGCTTATCTCTAAGTCCCTATCTCTTGTTTATGCAATTCTAATCTTGCTCTCTCGAGTCCAGATTCTAACCTAGCTCTCTTGAGTCATTAGGTTCTTTCTTTAGACTCTCTCTCAAGTAGCTCTAAAGGGTATTTGGCATAACATAAATCAAGACAATCGCAAGCAATGAACTTCCTAGGTCATGTTAGCTTAGTTTTCCTCAACCCATTTGACTAGTTTAGCTACTCATGCGTGCTAAGAGAATGAACAGATGTAGAAATAGAACTTCCATTGTATAAATATTTAGATGAAGTACAAAATAACAACGTAAGTATAGAATAAAGGGCCTGGAAGCAATCTCTTGCTGCCCATGCTTTTACACTGATTTCTACTCGTGCTCAAAAGATAATCTCGCTCTCGCGTGAGTTGGCCCGCTCTCTGCTTCTTCGCCTCAAGATTCTCTCTCGAGTTGCCCTGAGCGATCTCCGCCGTCATCATTCTTCTCTTGCTCCGCCTTAAAATGAAAGAAAACTGCAAACTTGTGGAACAAAGAATAGTTGAACTCGTTAATTCGTCGACCCCCTTTTCTGAAGAATGCCCTTGGTATTTATAGAGCATCCATAGTGAAAGTCGGCTTCTCTCTCTTGGTTGTATAGATGGGACAACTTTAACTCCTGACTGATGCGCCGAATAACGTCACCGAAAAGCTGAATGTACTTTGTGACCGTTATCGGCTATCAACTTAATTCGGATTCGACTGTCATAAGCTTTCTATCCCATCGCGATTAATTATCCTTTCACCCAGATGCACCTACCATGTTGCGCTGATAAAGTTACAGTGATCCTTTTCGGGCGAATGTTTACGAAAACAATCATCACAAAGCCTTGTGGTGAAGTTGCGCTTGACTAATGATTTCCTATGATCGCAATTCCTGCATTGCGTTAATGCATATTCTGCACAAAAATACAAAAATCAACTGTTCTAATGTGTTGAACGCATGCGACCGCAATATTATGAAATCGATGCTTAATAGACGCAAATTAACATATTTCATCAAGGCAATCCATCATTGTTTAAGAATTTAGCACTATGATAATGTGCATTTCTGCCCGTTATCATTTACATGATCGTTTAGTCTCTCGCTAGAAGGCTATCGTGTAGTCTCCCGTGAATAAACGATTAGTAATGCAACTAATGAAGCGATCACCTTGTAAAATAAAAAATCTTTTCATTTTATCCTTTAGTTATTAAAAACTGAAAAATAACCTCCCACTTTCACGGTTAATGGAGAAAATAACCAACTACAATTATCATATAATTGTTTTTATTATAAATAAGTATAATAACTAACTTATCATATTATATTTATAACCTATAGTTTTAACATCACATCATATGTAATATTTAAACCATAGTTCTTTTCTCTTTTATATAATATAAATCATATTTATATCAATTCCTCCAATTAATGTATCTTATACATCAAAACAATTATATCACATACAATTGAACCAATTTAATTATATCATATATAATCAAATTCCCTCTTGTTAATTTGAACACTTCAAACTAACCCAAAAATTGATTCTCAACTTGAATCCATTGAGCTACCAAGGGGACCTTATGGACCTGTAGCTTGAAGCTCTAACAGTACGTGAAAAGCTTACTAAACTATTTAATCACGAAATCCACCATCTGTTAACTGCTAGTCACTCCACTAAAGACCAATATCTGCACTCTTCTCACTATAGATATATTTCTGTGTCCATTTGATATAACCAATCAATAGTACAATATCCCTTCACAGATCGCTCATAAGGACGGCTGGTCCAATTTACCGTTTTGCCTCTATAGTTACATTTAACTCCTTAAGTACCACTGATTCCTCTAAAGAACAATACATCATAGTCCTACTACGAGTGAACACCTCTCGGGCCATGAGAAAGTGTGTGGCACCACATCATTCAAGCCTCAGAATCAACCCTAAAGGGAGCAATCTATCTACTTCCCCTTGCTTTGAGAAAAGAGTGAATTCCATCTTGTGTAGCTGGGTTTCCAGCTCCCCAATCAGATGAATCCCCAAAGTGGTAGGTTTAAGTTGGGAATCTGGCCACTCACAGCCATGCAAATCAAAAGACCACCCTCATAGGTAGGAGTTCCCAACTCACTCAGGATTAAAGTCATGTTACCTATGGTCATCCTAGTGAAATGGAAAGCTCTGTCATGAACGACGTTATATAATGAGACTAAACATTTCGTGGTCCAGTCTTATACAAACTTCATTGTATAGGATACCCCCGCTTGCATGTCTCCACATGAATGATCAGGATGAGACCATCTGTAGCACTTTACAACACTTGTAACATTTACAAAGCGGGTCGTATCTATAGTGTCACAAGGATAAGGTTTCCTTCCTTTATCCATATACTACAAACCATTTAGGTTATCACTTAAGGCATGATCCACTTGTATGTGTCCACATACATGCTTAAGTTACAACGATAACCAAGGATCTTAGTTTATTAGTTTGTGGTTAATGCAACTAAAATATCTCATATTTCATAGACAATAGTGAAGAAAATATCTCATATTATTACATCACAAGCGTTTGTTCATACAGGTGTTTACAAACTATAGGACCCTACAAGATTTAGAGCATCAACCCCAACAATCTCCAATTTGTCCTAAAGTGAGTGGGTGTACAAGATAAAAAGAAGTACAAAACAATAAACTAGGGTACTAAGGTCCAGTACAAAATCTCTTATTTACCCTAGTCCAGCCGCGGATGGTCCCAGACCCATGCTCTGTAGGTGACTTTAAAAAACTATAGCTGTGAGAGCCTTCGTAAACGGGTCAGCAACATTGTGCTCTAAAGCGATCTTCGTGACAATCACGTCCCCTCGATGCACAATCTCATGGATGAGATGATACTTCCGCTCTATATGTTTACCGCTTGTGACTCCTAGGCTCCCTGGAGTTCACCACAACACCACTATTATCACAATAAAGGGTGATGAACCTAGACATGTCTGGAACAACTTCTAGACGGCGAGCCAGTGACCCTGTCCTGGATTAGACTGATATCTACTGACTATCCCCACTGTATAGCAGATGTCAGGTCGAGTATATAACATCACATACATCAGGCTGCAAACAGTCGGACGCAATTCCTGCATTGCGTTAATGCATATTCTGCACAAAAATACAAAAATCAACTGTTCTAATGTGTTGAACGCATGCGACCGCAATATTATGAAATCGATGCTTAATAGACGCAAATTAACATATTTCATCAAGGCAATCCATCATTGTTTAAGAATTTAGCACTATGATAATGTGCATTTCTGCCCGTTATCATTTACATGATCGTTTAGTCTCTCGCTAGAAGGCTATCGTGTAGTCTCCCGTGAATAAACGATTAGTAATGCAACTAATGAAGCGATCACCTTGTAAAATAAAAAATCTTTTCATTTTATCCTTTAGTTATTAAAAACTGAAAAATAACCTCCCACTTTCACGGTTAATGGAGAAAATAACCAACTACAATTATCATATAATTGTTTTATTATAAATAAGTATAATAACTAACTTATCATATTATATTTATAACCTATAGTTTTAACATCACATCATATGTAATATTTAAACCATAGTTCTTTTCTCTTTATATAATATAAATAATCATATTTATATCAATTCCTCCAATTAATGTATCTTATACATCAAAACAATTATATCACATACAATTGAACCAATTTAATTATATCATATATAATCAAATTCCCTCTTGTTAATTTTAACACTTCAAACTAACCCAAAAATTGATTCTCAACTTGAATCCATTGACTACCAAGGGGACCTAGACCTGTAGCTTGAAGCTCTAACAAGTGTGAAAAGCTTACTAAACTATTTAATCACGAAATCCACCATCTGTTAATGTAGTCACTCCACTAAGACAATATCTGCACTCTTCTCACTATAATTATTTCTGTTTTATTGATATAACCAATCATATACAATATCCCTTCACAGATCGCTCATAAGGACGGCTGGTCCAATTTACGTTTTGCCTCTATAGTTACATTTAACTCCTTAAGTACACACTGATTCCTCTAAAAAGAACAATACATCATAGTCCTACTACGAGTGAACACCTCTCGGGCCATGAGAAAGTGTGTGCACCACATCATTCAAGCCTCAGAATCAACTCTAAAGGAGCAATCTTATCTACTTCCCCTTGCTTTGAGAAAAAGAGTGGATCCATCTTGTGTAGCTGGGTTTCCAGCTCCCCAATCAGATGAATCCCCAAAGTGGTAGGTTTAAGTTGGGAATCTGGCCACTCACAGCCATGCAAATCAAAAGACCACCCTCATAGGTAGGAGTTCCCAACTCACTCAGGATTAAAGTCTTAGACCTATGTCATCCTAGTGAAATGGAAAGCTCTGTCATGAACGACGTGTATATAATGAGACTAAACATTTCGTGGTCCAGTCTTATACAAAACTTCATTCATTTATAGATACCCCGCTTGCATTCTCCACATGAATGATCAGGATGAGACCATCTGTAGCACTTTACAACACTTAACATTTACAAAGCGGGTCGTATCTAAGTCACAAGGATAAGGTTTCCTTCCTTTATCCATTACTACAAACCATTTAGTGTATCACTTAAGGCATGATCCACTTGTTATGCCATACATGAATTTAGTTACAACGATAACCAAGAAATCTTAGTTTATTAGTTTGTGGTTAATGCAACTAAAATATCTCATATTTCATAGACAATAGTGAAGAAAATATCTCATATTATTACATCACAAGCGTTTGTTCATACAGGTGTTTACAAACTATAGGACCCTACAAGATTTAGAGCATCAACCCCAACAATCTCCAATTTGTCCTAAAGTGAGTGGGTGTACAAGATAAAAAGAAGTACAAACAATAAACTAGGGTACTAAGGTCCAGTACAAAATCTCTTATTTAACCTAGTCCAGCCGGGATGGTCCCAGACCATGCTCTGTAGGTGACTTTAAAAAACTATAGCTGTGAGAGCCTTCGTAAACGGGTCAGCAACATTGTGCTCTAAAGCGATCTTCGTGACAATCACGCCCTCGATGCACAATCTCATGATGAGATGATATCTCGCTCTATATGTTTACCGCTTGTGACTCCTAGGCTCCCTGGAGTTCACCACAACACCACTATTATCACAATAAAGGGTGATAACCTAGACATGTCTGGAACAACTTCTAGATCAGTCAGAAACTTCTTGAG